>NW_027332134.1:0-99099 GCF_048418815.1 Hemitrygon akajei | reverse complement strand
ATAACATCTTGCAGTAGGAATGTATGGAGCTTACTATGTATAAATATATGGCTGTAACCTGACTAAATCAGTCCACTAGTCAGATGGTGGCAGTGCTTACGTGCCTTCCCTTTGACAAATGGGTCTCAAACTCCTGCAGGAAAATGAACTGTGGTGACGATAAGAAGCTGGTCTCCCGAGTTTTATTCAACTTCAACATTTGGAGTCACAAACACGATCCCAATATAGGGAGTGCTGAGCAGCTGGGTTGAATGAAGATGTAAAGTGGAACAGTATATTATCAGCAAGTTGGAGGAATAATACATGTGACAAAGGGATAGAGGTCTGTACTGCAGAAGGAACGCCAAAGGTTGGGAGCCACTAAAAGCGGAGCGTGAATGGGTGGATGGGCACTAAAAAACGAGAGCAGGAAAAACAACGTAAGCAAACCAAGGCCGGCCCAGATAGGAGAGAAGGGCAGGAATATCATTCTGAAGTTCGAACTGATAGGGACACAAGGGATCCCAAACCCATGTCTGACATATCGACTTTGTTTGAGGACAGTGACCGTGATGAGGAGTGGGCACTCACCGTACCTCTCCTACCTTACCAGGGGCCAAGTTCACCCAGTGCTCCCGAACCCCAATCCTCCCAGTACCCAGATACGGTGGCCACTCAGGTAAAACAGCGGCATAGGGAAGGGATGTCACTACATCCTGAGATCCAGAAAGGGAATACCCAGGATTATTCCAAGACAGGGAGGGAAGAATCCAATAAATCCCCAGAGTTAGTGACTCCACAAAGACAACTGCCCACCCAAATGCTGCCCAATCCACGAGCAGGAGGAGGGACAGCGCTCAGTGATTCCTGTGTATGCACCCTGGAAGCCTCGAGAAATGATAATGATCATGAATCAGGCCCCAGATAGAAAAGAAAAAGCAGCACAGTTTGCTCAGTGTGTCCACAGTACCATACAAATGTTTAACATGACCCTGCAAGATTTATTCAGTCTCTGCTGCATGATTCTCTCAGCTGATGAAGGACGGAAATGGAAGGCAGAATTGAGAGACCAAACCTATCAGGAGTTACAGGCGGGAAACCATAATGAGAATGAACAGAGAGACCAGATCATTCAAGCCTTGGAAAGGGCTCTCCAGCAACCTGTAAACATCTCTAAAGTACCTGAATGCAAACCTAAGCCTGGGGAATGGGGACCAGACTATTGGGAGTGATTTGTGGCCTGCTACGGCACTTTCACAGGAGACCAAGCCTGTCCCCCCAGTTTACCTAAGCCTGGGGAATGGGGACCAGACTATTGGGAGTGATTTGTGGCCTGCTACGGCACTTTCACAGGAGACCAAGCCTGTCCCCCCAGTTTACCTAAGCCTGGGGAATGGGGACCAGACTATTGGGAGTGATTTGTGGCCTGCTACGGCACTTTCACAGGAGACCAAGCCTGTCCCCCCAGTTTACCTAAGCCTGGGGAATGGGGACCAGACTATTGGGAGTGATTTGTGGCCTGCTACGGCACTTTCACAGGAGACCAAGCCTGTCCCCCCAGTTTACCTAAGCCTGGGGAATGGGGACCAGACTATTGGGAGTGATTTGTGGCCTGCTACGGCACTTTCACAGGAGATCAAGCCTGTCCCCCCAGTTTACCTAAGCCTGGGGAATGGGGACCAGACTATTGGGAGTGATTTGTGGCCTGCTACGGCACTTTCACAGGAGACCAAGCCTGTCCCCCCAGTTTACCTAAGCCTGGGGAATGGGGACCAGACTATTGGGAGTGATTTGTGGCCTGCTACGGCACTTTCACAGGAGACCAAGCCTGTCCCCCCAGTTTACCTAAGCCTGGGGAATGGGGACCAGACTATTGGGAGTGATTTGTGGCCTGCTACGGCACTTTCACAGGAGACCAAGCCTGTCCCCCCAATTTACCTAAGCCTGGGGAATGGGGACCAGACTATTGGGAGTGATTTGTGGCCTGCTACGGCACTTTCACAGGAGACCAAGCCTGTTCCCCCCCCCCCCAGTTTACCTAAGCCTGGGGAATGGGGACCAGACTATTGGGAGGGATTTGTGGCCTGCTACGGCACTTTCACAGGAGACCAAGCCTGTCCCCCCAGTTTACCGAAGCCTGGGGAATGGGGACCAGACTATTGGGAGTGATTTGTGGCCTGCTACGGCACTTTCACAGGAGACCAAGCCTGTCCCCCCAGTTTACCTAACCCTGGGGAATGGGGACCAGACTATTGGGAGTGATTTGTGGCCTGCTACGGCACTTTCACAGGAGACCAAGCCTGTCCCCCCAGTTTACCTAAGCCTGGGGAATGGGGACCAGACTATTGGGAGTGATTTGTGGCCTGCTACGGCACTTTCACAGGAGACCAAGCCTGTCCCCCCCCCCAGTTTACCTAAGCCTGGGGAATGGGGACCATACTATTGGGAGGGATTTGTGGCCTGCTACGGCACTTTCACAGGAGACCAAGCCTGTCCCCCCAGTTTACCTAAGCCTGGGGAATGGGGACCAGACTATTGGGAGTGATTTGTGGCCTGCTACGGCACTTTCACAGGAGACCAAGCCTGTCCCCCCCCAGTTTACCTAAGCCTGGGGAATGGGGACCAGACTATTGGGAGGGATTTGTGGCCTGCTACGGCACTTTCACAGGAGACCAAGCCTGTCCCCCCAGTTTACCTAAGCCTGGGGAATGGGGACCAGACTATTGCGAGTGATTTGTGGCCTGCTACGGCACCTTCACAGGAGACCAAGCCTGTCCCCCCAGTTTACCTAAGCCTGGGGAATGGGGACCAGACTATTGGGAGTGATTTGTGGCCTGCTACGGCACTTTCACAGGAGACCAAGCCTGTCCCCCCAGTTTACCTAACCCTGGGGAATGGGGACCAGACTATTGGGAGTGATTTGTGGCCTGCTACGGCACTTTCACAGGAGACCAAGCCTGTCCCCCCAGTTTACCTAAGCCTGGGGAATGGGGACCAGACTATTGGGAGTGATTTGTGGCCTGCTACGGCACTTTCACAGGAGACCAAGCCTGTCCACCCCCCCCAGTTTACCTAAGCCTGGGGAATGGGGACCATACTATTGGGAGGGATTTGTGGCCTGCTACGGCACTTTCACAGGTGACCAAGCCTGTCCCCCCAGTTTACCTAAGCCTGGGGAATGGGGACCAGACTATTGGGAGGGATTTGTGGCCTGCTACGGCACTTTCACAGGAGACCAAGCCTGTCCCCCCCCAGTTTACCTAAGCCTGGGGAATGGGGACCAGACTATTGTGAGTGATTTGTGGCCTGCTACGGCACTTTCACAGGAGACCAAGCCTGTCCCCCCCAGTTTACCTAAGCCTGGGGAATGGGGACCAGACTATTGGGAGGGATTTGTGGCCTGCTACGGCACTTTCACAGGAGACCAAGCCTGTCCCGCCCCCCCCCAGTTTACCTAAGCCTGGGGAATCGGGACCAGACTATTGGGAGTGATTTGTGGCCTGCTACGGCACTTTCACAGGAGACCAAGCCTGTCCCCCCAGTTTACCTAACCCTGGGGAATGGGGACCATACTATTGGGAGTGATTTGTGGCCTGCTACGGCACTTTCACAGGAGACCAAGCCTGTCCCCCCAGTTTACCTAAGCCTGGGGAATGGGGACCAGACTATTGGGAGGGATTTGTGGCCTGCTACGGCACTTTCACAGGAGACCAAGCCTGTCCCCCCAGTTTACCTAAGCCTGGGGAATGGGGACCATACTATTGGGAGTGATTTGTGGCCTGCTACGGCACTTTCACAGGAGACCAAGCCTGTCCCCCCAGTTTACCTAAGCCTGGGGAATCGGGACCAGACTATTGGGAGTGATTTGTGGCCTGCTACGGCACTTTCACAGGAGACCAAGCCTGTCCCCCCAGTTTACCTAAGCCTGGGGAATCGGGACCATACTATTGGGAGTGATTTGTGGCCTGCTACGGCACTTTCACAGGAGACCAAGCCTGTCCCCCCAGTTTACCTAAGCCTGGGGAATCGGGACCAGACTATTGGGAGTGATTTGTGGCCTGCTACGGCACTTTCACAGGAGACCAAGCCTGTCCCCCCAGTTTACCTAAGCCTGGGGAATGGGGACCAGACTATTGGGAGTGATTTGTGGCCTGCTACGGCACCTTCGCAGGAGACCAAGCCTGTCCCCCCAGTTTACCTAAGCCTGGGGAATGGGGACCAGACTATTGGGAGTGATTTGTGGCCTGCTACGGCACTTTCACAGGAGACCAAGCCTGTCCCCCCAGTTTACCTAAGCCTGGGGAATGGGGACCAGACTATTGGGAGTGATTTGTGGCCTGCTACGGCACTTTCACAGGAGACCAAGCCTGTCCCCCCAGTTTACCTAAGCCTGGGGAATGGGGACCAGACTATTGGGAGTGATTTGTGGCCTGCTACGGCACTTTCACAGGAGACCAAGCCTGTCCCCCCAGTTTACCTAAGCCTGGGGAATGGGGACCAGACTATTGGGAGGGATTTGTGGCCTGCTACGGCACTTTCACAGGAGACCAAGCCTGTCCCCCCCCCCAGTTTACCTAAGCCTGGGGAATGGGGACCAGACTATTGGGAGTGATTTGTGGCCTGCTACGGCACTTTCACAGGAGACCAAGCCTGTCCCCCGACCCCCCCAGTTTAATGCCCTACTGCTCCAAAACTTACCAACTAAGCCAACATGATTAAAACAGATAATATGGACTGGCCTGACAATGACCGAAATCGAATGTGACGAGCTTTGACATATTACTGGGACCTGATTTTCGATTCCTGATCAACCCCGAAAGGAACTGATATTTAAAGTGAACATGTTCAGCAGGAAGAAGGATGTGAATGGGCTATATCTGTGGATCAGAAATGGGAACAAAAACCTACCAAGGGACAGGTGGGGACAACAACCCGTTTAGAAATTGACAAGCAAGGATGCTTCCTACCGTGAGTACCACCCCTCAGGAAGAGCCCAATGTAATATTGACAGTTGCTGGAGTTTCAATTCTGTTTATGATTGATATGGGGGCAACCACAACCACTCTCGATCAGGAAATAGTATCGGAAAAGGACTTGCAGCTATCAGACGCTACAATCACTCTGTCTGGTTTCGAAGGCACGGAGCGTACGTATTCACGTACCCAGCCACTGCAGGTGGAATTCCAGGGGAACCAGTGTGAGGTTTCATTTACAGTCACCACCAGACGGGGGTGTAATCTCATAGGGAGAGACTTGCTCTGTCCGTTGGAAGTCGAGATTCTATGCACGGACAAGGATAGCACGCTGGAACTGCAAACAACTGATAGCTTCCTCTGATCACCCAGTGGTGGGCACTTTTTCTGGACTCCACTGCATTTGAATCCCGTCTGCCAGTGGCCAGCTCCCATGTGACTCTGTGCTATGGCCCTACATGGTGCTCAACTGAGGAAAGCCAATATTATGCACCCCTCGAGGGACAGAAATTCCCAGTCACGGTGATTGGAGAGGTTAAAGGAAGAGACGACATTGCATTTCTGGTTGAAGTTCCAGATTTCTTTTGACGACAGACAGGACTGGTGGTTCCCCATACCACCGTTAGGGTTTGCCCTGGGTTCAAGCCAAAGAGACTAGGGCTCCTTGCCCACACCCTGACAAAACAGGCCTCCAGCACCAAGGGAAACTGGCAAGACTTGGCGCGGGCCAACTCCGATACTGGAAGGAGTCTGAGGTGAAGACAGGACATCTGGTAAGACATTCTTTTAATAGTGACCGAACCCAAGATGTTGTCCCCCATCTCTGTGCAATTTCAGTCCATGAAGTCAGCCCTCCTGTCCGGATCACAGTGAAAGAAGGACAGACTCTCCCATCCATTCCGCAATACCCCCTCTAGCCCGTCTGGATCACAGTGAAAGAAGGACAGACTCTCCCATCCATTCTGCAATACCCCCTCTAGCCTGAGGCAACGTTTTATGAGGATGGAAACTCTTTTGTGGATCCAGCAGGAAAATGATATTCTGGCTATGCAATAGTGATGGACAGTGAAGTAATTGAGCAGGCATCTTTTGAAGCAGCTGTCTCCACCCAGAAGGCTGAGCTGTTTGCTCTGACTCGTGCATGTATCCAAGCAACAGACTAAAGTAGGAACGTTTACACAGACTCCCGTTATGCATTTGGAATTGTACATGACTACAGGGCTCTCTAGGAACATGGGGATTCCTGACTTCCTTTGGCCACCCCATTAGTAATGCCACCTTTGTAAAGAACTTATACACCACTCTACAGCTACCTCAAGTTATTTCTTTTCAGGGAAACACCTCTGTGGAGGAGTGCAAACTGTAGTCCCATATGAGGTGCCAGAAAGTCCCTGGCCTAAGTTTTCGGATCACCCAGCAGGACAGGTTTGTGTTCCTACATAGTTTTTACTAATATCAGTTGATCAGAAACATGATTTTACACACCTGGGAAAGGAGGGAATGGTTGGTAACCTGTACCCTGCACACCGGGTACGACTCCCTAGACAGGTGGATCTTTTTCGTGTCTACAATTGGATTTTATTGCATTCCCTAGAGCACATTGCTACAGATATTGCTTAGTTATTATAGATGTGTTTAGTAGATGGATTGAAGCTATTCCAACTGCCATTAATACTGCTGTGACTGTTGTGAAGGTATTATTACGGGAAATAATTCCCAGGTACGGCCTGCCAGAGATGCTGAGCTCTGACAATGGCCCACACTTTATGGTGAAAGCAAACGAAGGGGTATGTAACAAACTAGCTATCAAGCAACAATTCCACTGTGTACACCACCCATGGGCCGCTGGCAGAGTGGAAAGAGCCAATGGCATTCTGAAGAGTAAATTGGCCAGATTAACAGCGGAGACTGGACTCACTTGGTTGAAGGTCCGACCATTAGCCCGATTCCACATGAGGGTTACCCCACAGGGGAAAACAGGGTTGTCACCAGCTGAAATCATTTCTGGACGGCCCATGAGGACACCCTGGGAACAAAGTCTCAGGATTAAAGGCAAAGTGAATAAGAATAAGGAACCTTGGTTCTCGATGGATATTGGAACTCTGATAAAGAAGAGAGAGATGTATGACATGTGTAAGAAACAGGGAGCAAATAAGGTACTTGAGGAGTATAAAGAGTGCAAAAAAAAACTTAAGGGAGAAATCAGGAGGGCTGAAAGAAGACATGAGGTAGCGTTGGCAGTCAAGGTGAAGGATAGTAAGAGCTTCCACAGGTATAGTAATAGCAAAAGGATAGTTAAGGGATAAAACTGGTCCTCTTGAAGATCAGAGTGGTGGGCTATGTATGGAACCAAAAGAAATTGGGGAGATGTTAAATGGTTTTTTTGTGTCTGAATTTACTAAGGAAACTGGCATGGAGTCAATGGAAATAAGGCAAACAAGTATTGAGGTCATGGAACGTATACAGAGAGAAGAGGAGGAGGGGCTTGCTACCTTGAGGCAAGTAGATAAATCTCCAGGACCTGACAGGGTATTCCCTCGGACCATGAAGGAGACGAGTGTTGAAATTGCAGGGGCACTGGCAGATATATTTAAATGTCATTATCTACGGGTGAGGTGCCAGAGGATTGGAGGATAGCTCATGTTGTTCCATTGCTTAAAAAAGGCTCTAAAAGTAATTCTCGAAATTATAGGCTGGTAAGTTTGATGTTGGTAGTGGGTAAAATATTGGAAGGAGTACTGCGAGACAGGATCGACAATTATCGACAGACAGGGACATTAGGGAGAGTCAACATGGCTTTGTGTGTGGTAGGTCAAGTTTAACAAATCTATTAGAGTGTTTTGAGGAGGTTACAAGGAAAGTGGATGAAGGCAAGGCAGCGGATGTTGTCTACATGGACTTCAGTAAGGCCTTTGGCAAGGTCCCGCATGGGAGGTTAGGTAGTAAATTGGATTAGACATTGGCTCAATGGGAGAAGCCAGAGATTGGTAGTGGAGGATTGTTTCTCTGAGTGGAGGCCTCTGACTAGTGGTGTGCCACAGGGATCAGTGCTGGGTCCATTGTTATTTGTCATCTTTATCAATGATCTGGATGATAATTTGGTAAATTGGATCAGCAAATTTGCTGATGATACAAAGACTGGAGGTGTAGTGGTCGGTGAGGAAGGTTTTCAAAGCTTGCAAAGGGATCTGGACCAGCTAGAAAAATGGGCTGAAAAATGGCAGATGGAGTTTAATACAGACAAGTGTGAGGTGTTGCACTTTGGAAGGAAAAACCAATGTAGAACATATAAGGTAGATGGTGGGGCACTGAGGAGTGCAGTAGAACAGAGGGATCTAGGAATACTGATACAAAATTCCCTAAAAGTGGCGTCATGGGTAGATAGGGTAGTAAAGAGAGCTTTTGATACATTGACCTTTGTAAATCAAAGTATTGAGTATAAGAATTGGAATGTTATGGTGAGGTTGTATAAGGCATTGGTGAGGCCGAATTTGGAGTATCATGTGCAGCTCTGGTCACCGAGTTACAGGAAGGATATTAATAACACTGAAAGAGTGCAGAGAAGGATTATGAGGATGTTGCCGGGACTTGAGAAATTGAGTTACAGAGAAAGGTTGAATAGTTTAGGACTTCATTCCTAGGAGTGTAGAAGAATGAGGGGAGACTTGATAGAGGTATATAAAATTATGATGGGTACAGATAGAGTGAATGCAAGCAGGCTTTATCCAGTGAGGCTAGGGGAGAAAAAAAAACAGAGGACATGGATTAAGGGTGAAGGGCGAAAAGTTTAAAAGGAATATAATGGGGGGGTATCTTCACAACTGGGTCAGACTGATACTGGCATAACAGGTTCTTCTGGGCACATTCTGTCTCACTCCCAAATATTTCCTACTTTCCTTTGTACTGGTACGTAATGTCTAAAGGACCAGTGTTTGAGTAAATGAGTAAACTTTCTCCTGACTGAATCACTGGAATCTCCGAGTCAGATGGGTTCTCTCCAGTTGATGCTCTCAATCCTTGGGCTGGTTCACTTGTTGCTATTCCCACATCTTCAGCTGTGGTTTGCTTCCAGTTGGGGTTTTTCTTCCAATAAACCTCTCACCGCAGGTCTAACACTAACCAGAGAGATAATGAAGCACATTAACAATGAAAAGGAGAAGCAAACATTTCTGCTTAATGTTACTAAGAACAAAACTCACTGAAATTTAAACGTTGAAGCCAAATATAATCATCTCAGTGAACAATCTTTTATTGTCCCTCACACATCACAAAACAATATGGGATAAGAAGGAGCCATCATTCTGTCATGGTAATACATAAGACACAGGAACAGGATTTGGTGATTTGATCCATCTGGGCTATAAATGTGCAGGAGCAATGTGTGGTTAAGTGCCATGCTCAAGGATACAACGCACTGCCTGGCCTGAGGCTCGAACTCATGACCTTCAGATTGCTTAACCACTCGGCCATGTGCACATCACAGAAACCATTCAGCCCCTAGACTTCCCAGTCCCTCGGTAAAGCAGGCAGTGAAATCAAAGATCCCCAAAACCTGGGATGTTCTCATTACTCACCCACCCCAATCCAGGAGAAGACACAACAGCCAGAAAGCTCAACTGCAAATGTGACCAGCCTCAGGAAACGAGGCGAGATGGGGGAAGTTAACGAGACTCAGTGACCAATGTCAGATCCCCCAACACAACATAGAGGAAGCATCCTGACCCAGCCAGGGACTCTAAGCACACACCATGTCATCTTGCATCACGTATTTGCTGCACAAATCACTCTCTCACCTAGATGGGGTCAGTTGTGCTGTGAGGATTACATTCCTTGACTTCTCTAGTGCCTTTAACACCATCCAGCCCAAGATCTTAAGGCACAAACTAACGGAGATGGGAGTAGACTCTCACATGATGGATTGGATAGTGGACTACTTGACAGATAGACCTCAGTATGTGCGGTTGGGAGACTGTAGGTCTGACACGGTGGTCAGCAGCACAGGAGCGCCGCAGGGAACCATACTCTCTCCGGTCCTGTTCACCCTGTACACATCAGACTTCCAATATAACTCAGAGTCCTGCCATGTGCAGAAGTTCGCTGATGACACGGCCATAGTGGGGTGTGTCAGGAATGGACAGGAGGAGGAGTATAGGAAATTGATACAGGACTTTGTGATATGGTGCAACTCAAACTACCTGCGTCTCAATATCACCAAGACCAAGGAGATGGTGGTGGACTTTAGGAGATCTAGGCCTCATATGGAGCCAGTGATCATTAATGGAGAATGTGTGGAGCAGGTTAAGACCTACAAGTATCTGGGAGTACAGTTAGACGAGAAGCTAGACTGGACTGCCAACACAGATGCCTTGTGCAGGAAGGCACAGAGTCGACTGTACTTCCTTAGAAGGTTGGCGTCATTCAATGTCTGCAGTGAGATGCTGAAGATGTTCTATAGGTCAGTTGTGGAGAGCACCCTCTTCTTTGTGGTGGCGTGTTGGGGAGGAAGCATTAAGAACAGGGACGCCTCATGTCTTAATAAGCTGGTAAGGAAGGCGGGCTCTGTCGTGGGCAAAGTACTGGAGAGTTTAACATCGGTAGCTGAGCGAAGGGCGCTGAGTAGGCTACGGTCAATTATGGAAAACCCTGAACATCCTCTACATAGCACCATCCAGAGACAGAGAAGCAGTTTCAGCAACAGGTTACTATCGATGCAATGCTCCTCAGACAGGATGAAGAGGTAAATACTCCCCAATGCCATTAGGCTTTACAATTCAACCGCCAGGACTTAAGAACGTTTTTTTTTAAAGCTATTATTAATGCTTTTTGATTTAGATGCTTATCATATTTTTAATGAGTCAAGTATTGTATGTAATTAGTTTTTGCTACAACAAGTGTATGGGACATTGGAAAAAAAGGTTGAATTTCCCCATGGGGATGAATAAAGTATCTATCTATCTATCTATCATCACAAAGTGAAGGGTAGGGCAGATTGACAGTAAACAGCCTCACGTGACCTGTTGGTGGGTCTCCCGTTTCAACTCTGCAGAAATAGACAGCCTGGGCTCCAGGTTTGGATCGTTCAATGCAGATTAAGTGAAGTCTACACATTTTTGACCAGACCAGATAATCGAAAAAATAAATGAGTAATTGGTCCTCAGTTCGGGGCTCACGGCCAACATCGGATCTCCCTGCTTGGGATCGGTCTCAATACTCACCGATGGGAACGCAATATCTTCAGCCCACAGACAGTGATCCCGACCCCTGGCTCCCCCACCCAGGAGGTGAGGACCCTTCCCTCGATCCCACAGATGATGCACTTCAGCACTGAGCGGAAAAGAAAACACCGCCCGGCCGGAGACAGTGAACATGCGCGAAGTGAGTGTCACATCATCCGGAGGGCAGGGCCTCGGAAACAGATGCACAGGTGCCGCCCATCTGCTGTTAAATGGGAGGGGCAAACGGGATCACGTGACCAGTCGGGTCTCCCACCCCAGGCAGAGTTTTCCAGCTACCCACCACTCTGTGTAAAGAAACAAACTTGCTGCTTACATCTCCTCTCACCATAAATATATTAGACATTTCAACCCCCAGGAAAAATAGATTGTCTGTCCACTCAGAATCAGAATCAGGTTTATTATCACCGGTGTGTGTCATGAAATTTGAAAACCATGCAGCAGCAGTTCAATGCAATACATATTATAGAAGGAAAAAAAAACCCAAAGTAAAATAATAAAAATAAACAACTAAATTATTTACAGCATATCTGGAACCCTTACTCTTTGTGATTTTGATAAATGACCTGGATGAGGAAGTGGAGGGATGGGTTAGCAAGTTTGCTGATGACACAAAGGTTGGGGGAGTTGTGGATAGTGTCAGAGGTTACAGTGGGACATTGATAGGATGCAAAAATGGGCTGAAAAGTGGCAGATGGAGTTCAACTAAGATAAGTGTGAAGTGGTTCATTTTGTTAGGTCAAACATGATGGCAGAATATAACATTAATGGTAAGACTCTTGGCAGTGTGGAGGATCAGAGGGATCCTGGGGTCCCAGTCCATAGGACACTCAAAGTTGCTACGCAGGTTGACTCTGTGGTTAAGAAGGCATATGATGCATTGACCTTCAACAATCGTGGGATTGAATTTAGGAGCCGAGAGGTAATGTTGCAGCTAAATGTGACGATGGTCACACCCCAATGTGCACAGTTCTGGTTGTCTCACTACATGAAGCATGTGGAAACCATAGAAATGGTGCAGAGGCTATTTACACAGATGTTGCCTGGATTGGGGAGCATGCCTTATTAGAATAGTTTGAATGAACTCGGCCTTTTCTACTTGGAGCAACAGAGGATGAGAGGTGACCTGATAGAGGTGTATAAGATGATGAGAGGCATTGATCGTGTGGATAGTCAGAGACTTTTTCCCAGGTCTGAAATGGTTATGAAAAGACAGCACAGGTTGAAGGTGCTGGGGAGTAGTTGCAGAGGAAATGTTACAGATAAGTTTTTTTACTCAGAGACTGGTGAGTGTGTGGAATTGGCTACCGGCAACGGTGGTGGAGGTGGGTAGAGTATGGTCCTTTGGAGACACTGGAGAAAAATAAAGAAATACTAGCTTAGAAAAATAGAGTGCTATGGGTAACCATGGTAATTCCTAAGATAGGGACATGTTGGCACAACTTTGTGGGCCGAAGGGCTTGTATTGTGCTGTAGGTTTTCTATGTTTCTGTGAATAAATTAAAAATCGTGCAACAAACAGAAATACTATATATTTTAAATGTGAGGTAGTGTTCAAGGGTTCAATATCCATTTAGCAATCGGATGGCAGAGGGGAAGAAACTGTTCCTGAATCACTGAGTGTGAGCCTTCAGACTTCTGCACCTCCTTACCTGCTGGTAACATTGAGAAAACCACATGCCCTGGGTGCTGGAGGTCCTTGATAATGGACGCTGCCTTTCTGAGACATGGCTTCTAATCCTCTGGTAATCTTATAAACGTCCATCCAGTCTCACCCCAGCCGGCACGGCTCCGGAGAAAACGACACAATTTTGTCCAACCTCTCGTTAAAGCTCAGGCCCTCTAATCCAGGCAATATCCTGGTAAACCTTTTCTGCGCCCACTCCAAAGCCCCGATATCCTTCCGAGAATGGGAGCGACCAGAACTGTATGAAACACTCCAGATGTGGTCTAACTAGTTTTATAAAACTGCAACAAAACTTCCCGACTTTTGAACTCAATGCTTCAACTGATAAAGACAACCATGCCATTTGCCTTCTTAACCACCCGATCAATCTGTGCAGTCTCTTTCAGGGAGCGATGAACTTGGAGTCTAAGATCCCTCTGATCATCGACACTGTTCAGGGTTTTGCATTTAACAGTGTACTGTCTCATGCATTCGACCTACCAAGCTGCCAAGATGATCATCACTAATCAAATCTCACTGAGATTTCTCAGGTCCTGTTGAATTTATTGCCAAGTGCACAAGTACGGGAAGGTACAGGGACAGAGAAACACTGACTTGTGGCAGCATCACAGGCAAGTACATTCAGATAACACACGGAACACAAATTATACATTTCTCTGTCAGTAACAATACAGAAACATGTTTTACTTCATCCTTCTAACAGGACCAGAACAACAGGGGCTGAGCGGCTCATCTCAGACGGTTCGGTGTGAAGGTCTCACAACCCGGACCGACCCCGGCAGATTCTGTGAAGGAAGCGAGGCGAGGCCGCCAGTTCGGGAAAGTTCATCCCCTCCCCCTTCAGGTTTCACCGATCACCTTGTGTTTCTCTCTCCCTTCCCCACCCCCACCTTTTATTCTCCAGTCCTGCCGAAGGGTTTCGGCCGGTAATGTCGACTGTACTCTTTTCCTAGATTCTGCCCGGTCTGCTGAGTTCCTCCAGCATTTTGTGCGCGTTGCTCGCATTTCCAGCATCTGCAGATTTTCTCTTGTTTGAGTTCGGGAAAGTTAACTCACTACCCAACGTCTGACCTCCCCACTCGGGACCGGCTTCAATACTCACCGAAGGGAAATTGTTGGTGTTGCCCCGCAGAGAATAATCCGTCTCCGGCTCCCCATCCAAGGGGGCGAGAACCCCCTCCCGATCCCGATCTCACCGCCGACCCGCTTTCACAAAGAACGAAAAAACAACTCTGCCGTTCCCGGGAATGTGAGCATGCGCATTGTGCTTATTGCGTCACGGGCGTTGGGCGGAGCCTCGGAAACTGCTGACGATCTGCGGGAAAACAGGATCACGTGACTCGGTGACTGTTCCTCCCCCTTCACATATTGCCCGACGCACCGCCGCATTTCCCAAATTATTTCATTATTTCCCTATATTATTTCCATATTTACACCAGACACGTATTTAGTTTTTCCCTCCATATCTTCCCCGATCCCTTTTCAGCCACCCCCAGTTCACAGAGTTCTCAGAGTTATAATTTCGATTCCCATCCCATCCCGACACACAATTCAGACCCACACAGGAAATGTGCGGGTTTCAGTTAAATCAGTCTATGTTTATAAACAGTTAATTATTAGCCCAGCCGTTAAACCGATAAAGCTCGAGCACAACAGCACGTGGGTGACGTAAGACACCGCGCCGGTCAGGGCAGATCCCGGTGTGGGGAGCCCATGTGTGACGTCAGGCGAGTGGGGGGGACCTGTGTGACGTCACCTGTGGGGGAGCGCTCGTATTTAAAAGCACTTTAATGGATTTTTCGGTGGGACAACAACATGAGCCTAGATCAGAGAAGAGTACCCAGACAGTGGAAAACATCCTGTATTGTCCCGGTACCGAAGAAACCACAACCAAAGGAGTTGAATGACTTCAGACCTGTTGCCTTGACGTCGCACGTGATGAAGACCATGGAGCGGCTGATAATACAGAATCTGAGGCCACAAACCAGGCACGCCCGGGATCCGCTTCAGTTTGCGTATGAGGAGAAGGTGGGAGTGGAGGATGCTATCACGTATTTGCTGCACAAATCACTCTCTCACCTAGATGGGGTCAGTTGTGCTGTGAGGATCACATTCCTTGACTTCTCTAGTGCCTTTAACACCATCCAGCCCAAGATCTTAAGGCACAAACTAATGGAGATGGGAGTAGACTCTCACATGGTGGATTGGATAGTGGACTACTTGACAGATAGACCACAGTACGTGCGGTTGGGAGACTGTAGGTCTGACACGGTGGTCAGCAGCACAGGAGCGCCGCAGGGAACCGTACTCTCTCCGGTCCTGTTCACATCAGACTTCCAATATAACTCGGAGTCCTGCCATGTGCAGAAGTTCGCTGATGACACGGCCATAGTGGGGTGTGTAAAGAATGGACAGGAGGAGGAGTATAGGAAACTGATACAGGACTTTGTGATATGGTGCAACTCAAACTACCTGCGTCTCAATATCACCAAGACCAAGGAGATGGTGGTGGACTTTAGGAGATCTAGGCCTCATATGGAGCCAGTGATCATTAATGGAGAATGTGTGGAGCAGGTTAAGACCTACAAGTATCTGGGAGTACAGTTGGACGAAAAGCTGGACTGGACTGCCAACACAGATGCCTTGTGCAGGAAGGCACAGAGTCGACTGTACTTCCTTAGAAGGTTGGCGTCATTAAATGTCTGCAGTGAGATGCTGAAGATGTTCTATAGGTCCGTTGTGGAGAGCGCCCTCTTCTTTGTGGTGGCGTGTTCGGGAGGAAGCATTAAGAAGAGGGACGCCTCACGTCTTAATAAGCTGGTAAGGAAGGCGGGCTCTGTCGTGGGCAAAGTACTGGAGAGTTTAACATCGGTGGCTGAGCAAAGGGCGCTGAGTAGGCTACGGTCAATTATGGAAAACCCTGAACATCCTCTACATAGCACCATCCAGAGACAGCGAAGCAGTTTCAGCGACAGGTTACTATCGATGCAATGCTCCTCAGACAGGATGAAGAGGTCAATACTCCCCAATGCCATTAGGCTTTACAATTCAACTGCCAGGACTTAAGAACTTTTTTTTAAGCTATTATTAATGCTTTTTGAGTTAGTGATTTAGATGCATATCATATTCTTACTGAGTTAAGTATTGTATGTAATTAGTTTTTGCTACAACAAGTGTATGGGACATCGGAAAAAAGGTTGAATTTCCCCATGGGGATGAATAAAGTATCTATCTATCTATCTATCTTAATCACGGGTTTCATCACTGAATCCAGTGTTGTGAGATGTAAAGTCCCCTGTTATGTGTCCGGCTGTGCCGTGTTGTTGGTGGAATGGGCAGCGTGGTGTTTGTCTCGATTCGGGTCACAACACCAGAATTGCCAGCGGGGTCCACACACAGTGTATTAGTCAACAGAAAACCTCTCGTCCCTGCAGTCTTTGTCTCCTGGTAAACGCAACACCCTGACAGTGTGGACCATAGATACCCCTTCCTCTCAGAGTCAGGGAATCATTCAGACAGCTGATCGCTGAGAGGAATTATATTTATTGGTCATTAAATTTCGCCCAGTTTTTTTGCTACAACAAGTGTATGGGACATTGGAAAAAAATGTTGAATTTCCCCATGGGGATGAATAAAGTATCTATCTATCTATCTATCAGATTCGTTTGGACGGATTTGATGTGGAGCTCGGGGTGTCACAGTGAAAGTGCCGGACGGCCGAACTCTCTCCGTTGTCCAAACATCCTTCCAGGTGAGGCGACACTTCACCTGTGAATCTTCCGGGGTCGCCCGTTGTGTCCGCTGCTCCCGATGCGGCCGCCTCTACACTGGTGACACCATCTCCTCCGCAGTTGTGCGGGGTAGGGGTGTTTTTTTCTGGGGGGGCGGTCGATGATATTATTCCCTTTTGTGCGGGAGGGGTGGGGTTTGGGGGTTTGATGATCGGGATGCTGTCTTTCTGATGCGGGGGTTGAGGTGGGAGTTTGATTTTTCTCTCTGAACGACTTTCATGCTCTTTCTTTGTTTCGTGGTTTTCTGGAGAAGAAAAAAAGCTCAAGAATTGTTTACGGATACCTGCTTTGATAATAAATTAACCTTTGAACTATCCGCTCCGAGCGGGACTTCCTGGTGTCCAAACATTTTCATTCCGATTCCCTCTGGGCAATCTATTGATGTTGAAAATTATCATAACATGATAAGGAATGGCTACAAGTGGCACATGCAACTCGTTCATTATCTGATCCAGAAACACGTTATGCCCAGATTGAAAAAGAATTGCTCAGCATTCTGTTTCCTTGTGAGGCATTTCATCAGTTTGTGTCAGGGCAATCTTTTGATGTTGAAAATGATCATAAACCTCTGATTGCATTGTTTTATGCGGGAGGTGGGGTGGGAGTGTGATTTTTCTCTCTAATAGATGCTGCTCGGCCGGCTGAGTTCCGCCAGCATTTTGTTTGTGTTGCTCTGAATTTCCAGCATCTGCAGACTTCGTCGTGTTTGTGATTTACCTCTGCGTTGTCCCTCCCGCCTCCGGCTACTGTTCCCTCTGTAGGGACCCCCGGCCACTGCTCCCTCTGTAGGGACCCCCGGCCAAGGCTGGTGCTGCCGCGAACCTCCTGCTAAACGCAGGCGCAGTGCCGACCGGCCGTTATTCTGTTCAGGCTTCCGTGAAGAAGGG
This sequence comes from Hemitrygon akajei, assembly GCF_048418815.1. Lineage (NCBI taxonomy): Eukaryota > Metazoa > Chordata > Chondrichthyes > Myliobatiformes > Dasyatidae > Hemitrygon > Hemitrygon akajei. Next base: position 81,549 of record NW_027332134.1, on the reverse strand, counting down.
TCTGATCTCGGGTTTGTGGAAATCGGGGGCCGGCTGCCGAGAAAGCACAACTTTGTGGGGCGAAGAGCCTGTATCGTGCTGTAGGTTTTCTATGTTTCTATGAAAAGTGCCGGGAACGAGCTCTGCCGGACGGCTGGAGGCTCCGGGCTCTCCGGTCCCGCAGCCCCGGTTTTAGCTTTGCGCCCGAGCCCGGGCTGTGGGATCAGTTAGTTGTGGTTCCCAGGCTGGGAGGGGTTTGGGGTGAGGGGGATCTGTCTGTGGGTGTGGGGTGAGTGCAGGGAAGGGTGTGGGACCGTCGTCGGGGAGGGTGGGGTTGCTGTTGTGAGAGAGTTGGATGATCGGACCTTCCGTGTTCCGGGTCAAATAAAGTTGTAAACAGGGGAGGATCTGCTCCGTTGTATCGGACGCTCGCATGTCCTTTTAGGAAGCAGCAATTCTCTTCAATTTTAACGCTGTCTAATCTTGCTGTTAACATTGTGTTTGTTACAAAGCCCCAGTGTCTGGAAGAGCTGTCACCGTCATGGGCTGTTGGGATGGCGGTGGGGTGTCAGTGACCTCTGTATCAGAGAACAACACGGGGTTCTACATCCTCCTGTGAGATATAAATGTCCTCACAGTGGATTCGGATCAGCTGGCATATCTGGAGTTTGCAAAAGGAAAGGGGATAGGGAAGGGCTGAGGAGAGAGAGTTTTAATCAGCAAACCATCGTCCGGGGTGGAGGGGTACAGGAGCTGCCTGACAGATCGTTTTACAGTGATTGTGTTTTTATATAATCTCACAGATGGTGACTGAGGAAGAGGCTTGTTGAGGGAGGATACCCGGAGGTGAGCAGGTCAGACACGGTATCAGGAGAGTGACAGTGATGTGATTTCCTGTGTCACGGGTACAGACAGTCGTCTCAAGTGAGGAGTTTGTGTGGAGATGCAGCTTCCCTGGAGGTGGAGGAAAGAGGACACACCAACAGGTGGAACCAGCTGTGGGAGGACATGGTTTGTCAGGTCTGACGACGAGCTGAATGTACCATAACCTTCAGACTCAATCAGAAAACCATTCTGAGGGTATTTGAAATGTCAGAAGCAGGGGAGATGTGATCACATGTCTCCATCAGACCCTCAGTGAGATGGTTCCAGTTATAACGTGCAGGGATGAAAGCACAGTGTTTGGAGTCTGATTTAATCACTGATTCTGACACAGTGAGAGGGTTAGTTTTGCTGTAAGGCAGCGACATTAATGGAAGAAGACACAGAAACTTCATCAATTGCCAGTTGTTTAGCAGAAGTGACCAATCTCTATGCTACCTTGACAGAAACTGATACTCACAGTGGTGACAAAGGGGTTCAGTCAGGTTTATTTCAGGTTGGAGAGGGGTGTGGAGTTTTGAAATCAATGCCTTGTTAAACCATCATTAATTTAGCATGTCCGGAGTGGTGGATCACACAGCACGGAAACAGGCCTTTGGCCGGCCATACCTGTTCTGACCATCCACTCACTGTCTACACTGGTCCCATTTATCAGCACTTGGTTCACAGCCGACTGTATCTTGGCAGTTTCAATGCTCATCCTCTTCGTAAATGTTGTGAAGGGACCTGCCTCCACCACCACCTCGGGCAGTGTGTTCCAGATTCCAACCACCCTCTGAGTGACAAATCTCCTCCTCAGATCCCTCTAAACCTCTTCATCCTCTGCTTAAATCTATGTCCTCGGATCGGTGACACCTCTGTCCCAGGATCGTGGCCTAGTTGGGCATCAGAGAGGCCTTTGATAAGGTTCACATGGTAAGTTGCTGTGGAAAGTCAGATCACACGGGATCCAGGGAGAGCTGGCTCACTGGATACACAGTTGTCTTGATGGTAGGAAGCAGAGAGTGATGGTGGGAAGCTATTTATTGGACTCGAGGCCCTGGCCTAGTGAGTTTCCCCAGGGTTACACCCCATTGCTCTCATTATTCATTGATATTTAATTATATTTGCATTTGCACAGTTGATTGAATTCTGTGCTCTACTTGATCTTTCATTGATCCTGTTATTATTCTAAAGATTTGCTAAGTCTTCCTGTAGGAAAAACTATCTCAGGGTTTTATATGGTATGTGACTATATAAAATTTATGTACTCTGATAATAAAATTTACTTTGAACATCAACCATTGCTACTTGTCATCTCGATCAATAATCTGGTTAAGAATATACAGGATATGGGGAGTAGGTTTGCAGCAAGTTCAAACAATTAGTTTTTCTCAAAAATATTAAGTATAAACACTTCGCTCTGTTTCCCTCTCCGCACTCGACCACCCCTCCCCTTACTGTCTTCCCTCTCTGCCCCGTCCTCCCTCTCACCCTGACATTGGACATAAGTTCAGGGTGAAAGTGAATTATCTGAGGGGAATCTGAAGGGGAATTCTTCACTCGGAGGTTGGTGAGAGTGTGGAATGAGCTGCTTGTGGATTTGGAGGATGTGGGTTTGATTTAGACACTAAAGAGGAATTTGGGTGAGGACGTGGATGGGAAGTGTATGGAGGCTCTGGTGCAGGTAGCTGGAAATGGGCAGTAACAACAAAAACAGGTCGGCATTGACTAGAAGGGCTGATGGGCCTGTTTCATTGCTGCTTGGCTCTGTGATTCTAATAATATTGTGATTTGTAATTTCCACAGTAAGTACATTGCTACTAATGTCTGAACCCAGAAATCTGCCCAAACAAGAATTGAAAGACTCTTGGCTGGCTACAAAAAGTGTCTACAAGCTGTGATACTTGCCAAAGGGGGTGCTACTGAACATGTAGGGTGCCTAAACATTTGCTTCTGGCCCTTTTCCTTTTGTTGTTATTTTGAAACTGTAATAGATTGAAATAAAAATGTAATCTTCCTTAAATATTAAAGAAATGTGTCATCTCTAACCTTATGCCTTTTGGAAATCAGGTCGTCTTTTACTCGCTGATCTATTGACAGTAGCAGAAATTTTGACAAGGGGTCAAAATCAAGGAAAATCATTGGGAATATCAGATCGCTACTGGAAGAGTGGATTGGGAAAATCAGGTCGGCAATGGATCTCAAGAGAGAGAATTTCTAGAATGTCTACGAGACGGCTTTTTAGAACAGCTTGTTGTTGAGCCCACTAGGGGATTGTCTGTACTGGATTGGGTATTGTGTAATGAAACAGAGGTAATTAGAGAGATGGAAGTGAAGGAACCCTTATTGATGACAACATGATTGAGTTCACTGTGAAATTTGAGAAAGAGAAGCCGAAATCAGATGTGTCGGTATTTCAGTGGAGTAAAGGAAATTACAGTGGCATGAGAGAGGAACTGGCCAAGGTTGACTGGAAAGGGACACTAGCAGGAAGGACGGCAGAGCAGCAGTGGCTGGAGTTTATGTGAGAAGTGAGGAAAGTGCAAGACAGAAATATTCCAAAGAAAAAGAAGTTTTCGAATGGATAAAGGATGTAACCGTGGCTGTCAAGAGAAGTCAAAGCCAAAGTAAAAGCAAAGCAGAGGGCATACAAGGAAGCAAAACTTAGTGTGAAGACAGAGGATTGGGAAGTTTTTTAAAAAACTTATGAAAGGAAAGTATGAAGGTCATTAATAGAGAAAAGAAGAACTATGAAAGAAAGTTAGCAAATGATATCAAAAAGGATACTAAAAGCTTTTTCAAGTATATAAAGAGTAAAAGACAGGTGAGAGTAGATATAGGACCAAAAGAAAATGATGCTGGAGAAATTGTAAATGGAGATAAGGATATGGCGGAGGAACTGAGCTGACTCCATGTGTGTATATGCAATTATGATAAGAAATACAGACCAGAAAACTTAAATGAAAAGCTGGCTCAGAAGAATAAATCATCACTCTGGAAGAAAACATTAACCAGTGAAATGAGTATGACCCTCCATGGGAGACATCCCAATGATCTGAGCAGATAAGATGGTGACAAGGAAGCATCGAGCACCTAACTGAGTGTTGACCTCTTCCCAAAAACAGAGGAGTTTCTTGAGGAAATACAGGATGAGGTGGGTAACAAAAGTAAAACAAATCGAAACTTCATGAAATACAAACAAGGCAGTAAGTGCAGAAAAGGCCAAGAGAAACCAGATACAATCCAACACATTCCAGGATCCTGCAGCAGTTTAACTCAATCTGATTACTTACGCAGGTACAATCAAGTGGCAAATATCATTCACCAAAATCTATCTTTAAAATACAAACGGATGAATGACCACAGTAACTTCATTAAGGCACCATAAATTCAAGCCTGATTCAGTTAAGGACATAATCCACCAATTTATATGATAATCAATACATTATTTCAGTTAGGATCATCTCAAATAACCATTTGGATATAATATTACAGGATAAACAGGCAGGAATAACTCCCTCAATAGGTATAACCATTCTCAACACACACATGTGCCCCCACCACAGGCATTGTTCGTCAGTCAGATAGCCAAATTATTTCGTCTGCCAATTAGTGTCCAAATACAAGACAAAGTAGTTAACAAAAGAAAAAAAATGCGGAATACTTGAAATATAAACAAACAAGGCAGTAAGTGCAGAAAAGGCCAAGAGAAACCAGACACAATCCAACACTTTCCAGGATCCTGCAGCAGTTTAACTCAATCTGATTACTTACAAAGGTACAATCAAGTGGCAAATATCATTCACCAAAATCTTGCTTTAAAACACAAACTCACGAATGCCCTCCATCACCTCATGAAGGCACCATAAATTCAAGCCTGATCCAGTTTCAGAGTCAAAATCTTACAAGTTATATGATCATCAATACATTATTTCAGATAGGTCAATCCATCTGGTTATATTACAGGATAAACAAGCAGGAGCAACTCCCCCAATAGATAAAACCATTCCCAACACACATGTTCCTCAACCAGTGGAGCACCTCACCACAGGTAGTGTTTGTGTCATCAGTCAGATAACCTAATTACTTTCTCTGTCAATCTGCTTCCAAATCTCATTGGTTGGCATGCCCTGTTGCTGAATCCCTTCTCCTCATCATACGTTCTTACCCCGACCATCGTCCAGGGCCCGAACCTCTGCTCTGTGCAGACCTGCCTCTGGTTTCTGACCCAGCTTCGTTGAAAATCCAATTGATGGTTTCCCACTCTGCTTTCAGTCTTTAGAGGACAGTGGTGTTCGCTAACAACACTTTAGAAGTGGGGAAAGTGACCCATAATGTGGACATGAGTCATGATTAAGGAGGTTAACTCCCAATGTCATTCTTCCTCAGCCCAGAGATTAGAGGGGCAAAGAACATCTCAGACAGAACTGCAGTCAGCTCGACTTCTTCAGTCTGCAGGAAATTCAAGGGAAACCTCTTCGCCCACACAGTGGTGACTATTTGGACCTCATCCCAGGGAGAGTGAGAGGTGAACAACAGGGGAGAATTTGAAAGATCTGTTGTGGAACAGAATCACTGGCAGGGTTCAGCCGGCCTGAGTTGACTCTCTACTGTACACTAAGTGTGTTATAAATTCACTAAGTACCAGAGACAGTGTTTAAGATAGAACTGATTCATTTGACACAGATCGAGTCCCATTAAAGGTGAATATGCAGCAGAAGAAACTCCTCCCATGCCTGGTGAGCAGCAGCAATAATTGCAGAGTTCAGCACCTACAGTCACTCTCGAAATTGCATTCAGCAACGGTGATGGACAAATATCCAGCATGCAGCTCATTGAAACTTTCTCCCCTGTGTGAACCTGGTAGTGAGTTGTAAGTGTAACACGCTGTAAGGTTTCACTGTTGATTTAATGGCCTCTCTGTAATGTTTCACTGCTGAGGTAATGGTTTCTCTGTAGCAGAAATGTCTAGTTTACAACTAGAGATAACAGGGTTTTGGAGTGCTGGGCTATCCAATGACAGAAATGTTCTTTCTTGTGAGTCTGGATGAGAGAATTTCATGGGCTTTTTCTGGGGAGAGATGAGAAGCCACGAATGGGGAGAGTGGGCCCTGTTTTTTTTACTTTACTAACCCTATAGTCAAAGTAAGAATTATGAATCACATATTGTGTACTGTTTGTTATTTTGGGGTATTGATTTGTAACAGGGGACACGGCACAGCATCCACCCACATTTGGCCGAGCTAGGGGCTATCACTCCCTATATTAAGCTGCTAGCCGGAGTGAGAGTTACATAAGGTTAGATGACTGAGTGAATACATTCCCACATTAACAGGAGGTGAACGGCCTCTCCCCAGTGTGAACTGACTGGTGTGTCAGTAGGCGAGATGACCGAGTGAATCCCTTCCCACAGTCTGAGCAGGTGAATGGCCTCTCCCCAGTGTGAATTCGCTCATGTACCTTCAATTGAGATGATTGAGTGAATCCCTTCCCACAGAATGTGCAGGCGAATGGCCTCTCCCCAGTGTGAACTCGTTGATGGACCTTCAGTTGAGATGACGAAGTGAATCCCTTCCCACAATCCGAGCAGGTGAATGGCCTCTCCCCAGTGTGAACTCGCTGATGTACCTTCAGTTGAGATGACCGAGTGAATCCCTTCCCACAGTCTGAGCAGGTGAATGGCCACTCTCCAGTGTGAACTGACTGGTGTGTCAGTAGGCAAAATGACAGAGTGAATCCCTTCCCACAGTCTAAGCAGGTGAACGGCCTCTCGCCAGTGTGAACTGACTGGTGTGCTTGCAGGCTAGATAACTGTGTGAATCCCTTCCCACAGTCTGAGCAGATGAACGGCCTCTCCCCAGTGTGAACTGACTGGTGTGCTTGCAGGCCAGATAACTGTGTGAATCCCTTCCCACAGTCTGAGCAGATGAACGGCCTCTCCCCAGTGTGAACTCGCTGATGTACCTTCAGTTGAGATGACGAAGTGAATCCCTTCCCACAGTCTGAGCAAGTGAACGGCCTCTCCCCAGTGTGAACTGAATGGTGTGCTTGTAGGCCAGCTAATTGTGTGAATCCCTTCCCACAGTCTGAGCAGGTGAATGGCCTCTCCCCAGTGTGAACTCGCTGATGTATCTTCAGTTGGGATGAGTAGGTGAATCCCTTCCCACATTCCGAGCAGGTGAACGGCCTTTCCCCAGTGTGAACTCGCTGGTGAGCCATTAGGTCAGAAGACTGATTGAATCCTGCCCCACAACTTCAGCAGATGACCAGCCTCTGCCCAGTGTGAACTGACTGGTGTGTCCACAGGTGGGAAGACAACTGAATCCCTTCTCACCCACAGAACAGGTGAATGGCCTTGTCCAGTGTGAACTTGCTGATGTACATTCAGTTGAGAAGATCCATTGAATCCATTCTCACAGTCTCAGCAGATGAACGGCCTCTCCCCTGTGTAAAATGACCGCTGTGCCAGTGGGTCAGATGACCAAGTGAATCCCTCCCCACAGCCTGAGCAGGAAGGATGATCAAGTGAATCCCTTGCTCCACTTATTAAATATCTGGACAGAGACAGCAAAATTGGCGTGTTGTGTTCGAGATTCCCGTAGATAAATTCCTTGTTTTTAGCCTGTAAAAAGATTTACAAAATCCATCAATGTGTGTAGGACAACTTTTCATATGAGATCACTTGAGTTGTCAAGGTGTGATCTGGCATCACACTCTTACAGTGAAGTTCAACCCAAGTTGGAGAGAGAAATCATCTAACTGGGCACAGTGCTGGTATCTGGAATGACCATCAAACTCTCTGATGCTCTTCCTGTCTCTATAAGAATGGGGCATCTCTGCCATCTCCAATCTGTGACCTGGCTCAGTTTGACTCTCGCCATTGGTATTAGTCCCTGTTCCCACTGAGCAGCACGGGCTCCTGGCCTCACAGTAACTGAAATACTCTCACACAAATAGCCTGCAGTGCATTCCACGCACCCACCACTCTCTGGGTAAAAATCTTACCCCTGACATCCCCTCGGTATCTATTTCCAAGCACCATAAAACTATGCCCCCTCGTGTTAGCCATTTCAGCCCTGGGAATAAACCTCTGGCTATCCACACGATCAATGCGCCTCATCATCTTATACACGTAAAAAAGGCTCTAAACATAAACAAGGAAATTATACATTGCTTTGGGAAATTGTTAGAAGTATACAAGATTATGAGGGTATAGATAGGGTAAATACAAGCAGCTTTTTCCACTGAGGTTGGGTGGGATGTCAACCAGAGTCATGGGTAAGTGGGGAAGGTGAACATTTAATGAGAACATTTGGAAAAACTCTTTACTGAAATGGTCGTGAGAGTGTGGAATGACATGTCAGCACAAGTGGTGAATATGAGCTCGGTTTCACCATTTCAAAGAGGTTTTGAAGGAAGCCTGGATGGTAGGGGTATGGAGGGCGATGGTCTCGGTGCAGGTACTTGCAATAGACAGCTTAAGTGTTTTTTTGGCATTGACTAGATGGGCCAAACGGCCTGTTTCCATATTGAACGTCTCCATGATTCTATGACAGAGAAGCTGGACAAACTTGTTTGGAAGGGAAAAGGTTGGAGTGACAATGAAGCAGCAATGGCTGGAGTTTCTGGGAGCAATTCGGGAGCTGAGCGATCGATACATCCCAAAGAAATGGAAGCATTGGAAAGGCAGGAGGACACAACAGTGGCTGTAATGAGGAGCCAAAGCCAACATAAAAGCCAAAGAGAGGGCAAACAAAAATGCAAAAGCTATTGGGAAGCTAGAAACCAACAGACAACAATGAAAGAAAAAGTTCAGATGAGCTCAGAGCATGGATGATGATTAATGAGTCTTGGTAGCACTCAAATGTCTGAGGCATTTAAAAGAACAAAATATCCAGGGCTTCAATATCTCCTGAAAGCCAAGGTTCCCTGCACCAGTTACATTTCAACTTTTACATTGTTAGGCACATAGAAACTCTACACCCTCAAAATTTCACTTTTGAAGGCCTCCCACTTACAAAGTACTCCTTTATCAGAAAACAGCCTGTCCCAAACCACACCTATCAGATCCTTTCTGACACCATCAAAATTGACCTCTCTCCAATTTAGAATCTAAACTCATGGTCCAGACCTCTCTTTTTCCATCTTTATTTTGAATTTCTTGGCATTATGATCACTAATTTCTGTCGCCAGCCCTGATCATTGCCTAACAGCTTATTGCACACTTCTACATCGGGAATTTTACGTACCGATTCAGGGCACATTTGACAAACTCTATCCTATCTAGTCCTTTTACAGTATGGGAGTCCCAGTCAACACATGGAAAGTTAAAATCACTTACTGAATCAACTTTTGTTTCTTGGGATGGTCTGCAATCTCTCTACAAATTTGTTCCCCTGAATCCCTCAGACTGTTGGGTGCCACCACATCCCAATGATGTCTACAAATTCCCTTTCCTGAACTCATCTGGCTTTCCTACGATGCTTCTTGCATTGTCACATATGGAGCTCAGCACATTCATCGCACCATGCTCAACCATTTGATTGCTGACTCTGTCTGAAGTCTGAACAACATCTGACTGGTATGTGTAGAGATAACATCTGAAGTTTGTGTAGAGATAGCAGGAGCTCTGACGGAGATCTTTCAGGTGTCATTAGAAATGTGGATTGTGCCGGAGGATTGGCGTATTGCTCATGTGGTTCCATTGTTTAAAAAGGGTTCTAGAAGTAAGCCTGGCAATTATAGACCTGTCAGTTTGACATCAGTGGTGGATAAATTAATGGAAAGTATTCTTAGAGATAGTATTTATAATTATCTGGATCGACAGGATCTGATTAGGAGTAGCCAGCATGGATTTGTGCGTGGAAGGTCATGTTTGACAAACCTTATTGAATTTTTTGAAGAAGTTACGAGGAATGTTGACGAGGGTAAGGCAGTGGATGTAGTCTATACGGACTTCAGCAAGGCCTTTGACAAAGTTCCACATGGAAGGTTAGTTAAGAAGGTTCAGTCGTTAGGTATTAATGCTGGAGTAATAAAATGGATTCAACAGTGGCTAGATGGGAGATGCCAGAGAGTAGTGGTGGATAATTGTTTATCGGGATGGAGGCCGGTGACTAGCGGAGTGCCTCAGGGATCTGTTTTGGGCCCAATGTAGTTTGTAATATAAATAAATGATCTGGATGATGGGGTGGTAAATTGGATTAGTAAGTATGCTGATGATGCTAAGGTAGGAGGTGTTGTGGATAATGAGGTGAGTTTTCAAAGCTTGCAGGGAGATTTATGCCAGTTAGAAGAATGGGCTGAACATTGGCAGATGGAGTTTAATGCTGAGAATTGTGATGTTCTACATTTTGGCAGGAATAATCCAAATAGAACATACAGGGTAAATGGTAGGGCATTGAGGAATGCAGTGGAACAGAGAGATCTAGGAATAACAGTGAATAGTTCCCTGAAGGTGGCGTCTCATGTAGATAGGGTGGTGAAGAAGGCTTTTGGAACGCTGGCCTTTAAAAATCAGAGCATTGAGTACAGAAGTTGGGATGTAATGTTAAAATTGTACAAGGCATTCGTAAGGCCAAATTTGGAATATTGTGTACAGTTCTGGTCACCGAATTATAGGAAAGATATCAATAAATTAGACAGTGCAGAGACGACTTACTAGGATGTTACCTGGGTTTCAGCACTTAAGTTACAGAGAAAGGTTGAACAAGTTAGGTCTCTATTCATTGGAGCGTAGAAGGTTGAGGGGGGATTTGATCGAGGTATTTAAAATTTTGAGAGGGATAGATAGAGTTGACGTGAATAGGCTGTTTCCATTGAGAGTAGGGGAGATTCAAACGAGAGGACATGATTTGAGAGTTAGGGGGCAAAAGTTTAGGGGAAACACGAGGGGGTATTTCTTTACTCAGAGAGTGATAGCTGTGTGGAATGAGCTTCCTGTAGAAGTAGCAGAGGCCAGTTCAGTTGTGTCATTTAAGGTAAAATTGGATAGGTATATGGACAGGAAAGGAGTGGAGGGTTATGGGCTGAGTGCGGGTAGGTGGGACTAGGTGAGATTAAGAGTTCGGCACGGTCTAGGAGGGCCGAGATGGCCTGTTTCTGTGCTGTGATTGTTATATGGTATCAAGAAAACAAACTCTCCCTCATTGTCACAAAAACAAAGGAGCTGATTGTGGAGGACAGGGGGAAAGGAGAGACAGACAATGCTGTCACCCTGTGACAGGTGAACAACCGACAGCTTCCCCAGTTTCCGAATCCCCAGTGGTGGGCACTTAATCTGGACTCCACCGCGTTTGAACCCCTTCTGCCAGCGGCCGACCCCTACGTGACTCTGTGCTATGACCCTACGGGGTGCTCAACTGAGGAAAGCCAATATCATGCACCCCACGAGGGACAGAAGTTCCCAGTCATGGTGATTGGACAGGATTAAGGAGGAGAGGGCAGTGCATTACTGGCCGAAGTTCCGGATTTCCTTTGGCGACAGACAGGACTGGTGGCTCCCCATACCATCGTTAGGGTTTGCCCTGGGTTCAAGCCAAAGAGCCTAGAGTTCCTTGCCTACACCCTGATGAAACAAGCCTCCAGCAACAAGGGAGACTGGCAAGACTTGGCCGCAGGCCAACTCTGATACTGGAAGGAGTCTGAGGTGAAGACAGGACATCTGCTAAGAAAATCTTTTAATATTGACCGAACCCAAGACATTGCACATAATCTCTGCTCAATTTCAGACAATGAAGTTGACAGCACCAACTGCCCCCCATCCAGATCACCATGAAAGAAGGACAGACTCTCCCATCCCTTCCTCAATATCCCCTCAAGCCTGAGGCAACATTTTCTGAGGATGGAAGCTCTTTTGTGGATCCAGCAGGGAAACGATGCGATAGTGATGGACAGTGAAGTAATTGAACAGGCCTCTTTTGAAGCAGCTGTCTCCGCCCAGAAGGCTGAGCTGTTTGCTCTGACTCGTGCCTGTATCCCAGCAACTGACTAAAGTGGGAATGTTTATACAGACTCTGTTATGCATTTGGAATTGTACATGACTACGGGGATCTCTGGGAACATAGGGATTCCTGACTTCCTCTGGCCACCCCATTAGTAATGCCACCTTTGTAAACAACTTACTCACCGCTCTACAGCTACCTCACGTTTTGGTTGTTATTAAATGACCAGCCCACACCCACATATCCGAATGAGTCACTAAATACAATGCTTTAGCGGATGAGACAGCGAAAAGTGCGGCACAATCCTCGGTAGTTGTAGTCCCCTCGGGTTCCCGTCAAGCATCCCTCTGTGACTTAAGAAGAACAGGTTTGCCAGACATGAGGGAGGTACGTACTTTTCAGGGGGACGTCTCTGAGGAGGAGCGCAAATTGTGGTCCCAGATGGGGTGCCAGAAAGAACCCAACCTAGCTTTTTGAATCACCCAACAGGACAGGTTTGTGTTCCTACACAATTTTTACCGATATTGGTCGATCATATACACAATTGTACACCCCTGGGAAAGGAGGGAATGGTTGGTAACCTGTACCCTGCACACCGGGTATGTCTCCCTTGCCAGGTGGATCTTTTTGTGTCTACAAGTTGATTTTATTGAATTGCCTTGAGTACATTGCTATAGATACTGCTTAGTTATTATCTGCTTAGTAGGTGGATTGAAGCTATTCCAACTACCAATAATACTGCTATGACAGCTATGAAGATATTATTACGGGAAATAATTCCCAGGTACGGCCTGCCAGAGATGCTGAGCTCTCACAATGGCCCACACTTTGTGGTGAAAGTAAACAAAGGGGTACGTAACGAACTAGCTATCAAGCAACAATTCCGCTGTGTATACCACCCACGGGCCACTGGCAGAGTGGGAAGAGCCAATGGCACTCTGAAGAGTAAACTAGCCAGACTAACAGCAGAGACTGGACTCACTTGGTTGAAGGTCCGACCATTAGCCCGATTCCACATGAGGGTTACCCCACAGGGGAAAACAGGGTTGTCGCCAGCTGAAATCATTTCTGGATGGCCCATGAGGACACCCTGGGAACAAAGTCTCAGGATTAAAGGCAAAGTGAATAAGAATAAGGGACCTTGGTTCTTGAGGGATATTGGAACTCTGATAAAGAAGAGAGAGATGTATGACATGTATAAGAAACAGGGAGCAAAGAAGGTACTTGAGGAGTATAAAAAGTGCAAACAAATACTTAAGGAAGAAATCAGGAGGGCTGAAAGAAGACATGAGGTAGCGTTGGCAGTCAAGGTGAAGGATAGTAAGAGCTTCCACAGGTATATTAATAGCAAAAGGATAGTTATGGGATAAAATTGATCCTCTTGAAGATCAGAGCGGTTGGCTATGCATGGAACCAAAAGAAATTGGGGAGATGTGATATGGTTTTTTTGTGTCTGAATTTCCTCGGGAAACTGGCATGGAGTCAATGGAAATAAGGCAAACAAGTATTGAGATCATGGAACCTATACAGAGAGAAGAGGAGGAGGTGCTTGCTATCTTGAGGTGAGTAGATAAATCTCCAGGACCTGACAGGATATTCCCTTGGACCTTGAAGGAGACTAGTGTTGAAATTGCAGGGGCCCTGGCAGATATATTTAAAAGTCGTTATCTACGGGTGAGGTGCCAGAGATTTGGAGGATAGCTCATGTTGTTCCGTTGTTTAAAGCAGGCTCTAAAAGTAATCTGGGAAATTATAGGCTGGCAAGTTTGATGACGGTCATGGGTAAATTATTGGAAGGAGTACTAAGAGATAGGATTGACAATTATTTAGATAGACAGGGACTTATTAGGGAGAGTCAACATGGCTTTGTGCCATGTTTAACAAATATATTAGAGAGTTTCGAGGAGGTTACAAGGAAAGTGGATGAAGGCAAGGCAGTGGTTGTTGTCTACATGGACTTCAGTAAGGCCTTTGACAAGGTCCCGCATGGGAGGTTAGTTAGGAAGATTCAGTCACAAGGTATACATGGTGAGGTAGTAAATTTGATTGGGAATTGAGAATGGGAGAAGTCAGAGAGTGGTAGTGGAGGATTGCTACTCTGAGTGGAGGCCTGTGACTAGTGGTGTACCACAGGGATCAATGCTGGGTCCATTGTTATTTGTCATCTATATCAATGATCTGGATAATAATTTGGTAAATTGGATCAGCAAATTTGTTGATGATACAAAGATTGGAGGTGTAGTGCACAGTGAATAAGGATTTCAAAGCTTGCAGAGGGATCCGTACAAGCTGGAAAAATGACAGATGGAGTTTAATACAGACAAGTGTGAGGTATTGCACTTTGGAAAGTCAAACCAAGGTAGAACATACAAGGTAAATGGTAGGGTACTGAGGAGGGCACTAGAACAGAGGGATCTAGGAATACAGATACAAAATTCCCTAAAAGTGTCATCACATGTAGATAGGGTAGTAAAGAGAGCTTTTGGTACATTGGCCTTTATAAATCAAAGTACTGAGTATAAGAGTTGGAATGTAATGGTGAGGTTGTATATTGCATTAGTGAGGGGGAATTTGGAGTACTGTGTGCAATTTTGGTCACCGAATTACAGGAAGAATATTAATAAGGTCGAAAGAGTGCAGAGAAGGTTTACAAGGATGTTGCCGGGACTTGAGAAACTGAGTTACAGAGAAAGGTTGAATAGGTTAGGACTTTATTCCCTGGAGCGTAGGAGAATGAGGGTGATTTGATAGAGATGTATAAAATTATGATGGGTATAGATAGAGTGAATGCAAGCAGGCTTTTTCCACTGAGGCTGGGGGAGAAAAAAACCAGAGGACATGGGTTAAGGGTGAAGGGTGAAAAGTTTAAAGGGAATATTGCAGGGGGGGGAGCTTCTTCACAACTGGGTCTGACTGGTACTGGCATAACTGGTTCTTCTGGGCACATTCTGTCTCACTCACAACTATTTCCTACCTTCCTTTGTACAGGTATGTAATGTCTAAAGGACCAGTGTTTGAGTAAATGAGACTCACCAAACTTTCTCCTGACTGAATCACTGGAATCTCCCGAGTCAGATGGGTTCTCTCCAGTTGATGCTCTCAATCCTCGGGCTGGTTCACTTGTTGCTGTTCCCTTGTCTTCAGTCGTGATTTTTCTTCCAATAAATCTCTCACTGCAGGTCTAACGTTAACATGAAAGATAATGAAGCACGTTAACAATGAAAAGGAGGACCAAACATTTCTGCTTAATGTTACTAGGAACAAAACTCACTGAAATTTAAACGTTGGCAAATATAATTATCTCAGTGAACAATCTTTAATTGTCCCTCACACATCACAAAACAATACGGGATAAGAAGGAGCCATCATTCAGTCACAAGACACAGGAACAGAATTAGGTGATTCAATCCATCTGGTCTGCTCCACCACTCAACCATTCAATCATGGCTGATTTTTATTCCAACACCATATTCCTGCCTTTCTCCTGTAACCCTGAAGCTACTCAGCAATCATCAGTATATTAATCTTCACAAATAGACCCAAATGGCAGCCTCAAACAAATTCTGCGGCAACAAATTCCACATATCAGACATCTTTTGGCCAAAATTTTTTTCTCATCTCAGTTTTAAAGGGAAGCAAGTTTATTCTGAGACCGTGCTGTCAGATCACAGACTCTCTGTCTAATGGAAACATCCTCTCCATGTCCACTGTATCCAGGCTTTTCAACATTTGGTAGGTTTACTTAACCATCCATCCCTCCACCACCCCCACCGTCCCTCTGAACTCCATTGAGCACAGGTCCAGAGCCACCAAATGCTCCTCATACATAAAGCCGATCATTCCTGAGATTATTCATGTGAACCTCATTAGCAACATCTGCACCGGACACATTTCCAGGAATAACAGACAAAGCAGTTCCAGGATAATTTACAGGGAAAAGTTGTGCTTCCTTTACTGTTATACTATCACTCCATTTCCAGGTTAAAACAGGACCATTTCAGGAAATTTGTATTACAGTTCCTAGGATACAGATCTTGTCTTGTCCATACTGGACCGACCGCCGTCGCTGGACTATAAACGTGCAGGAGTAATGTATGGCTCAGCTCTACTGCGGGAAGCGGAGGCTCGAATCATTCTCCCCCTAGACTTCCCAGTCCCTCGGTAAAGCAGGCAGTGAAACCAAAGATCCCCACAACCTGGGACGTTCTCCTTTCTCACCCACCCCACTCCGGGAGAAGACACAACAGCCATAAAGCTCCAGAACAAATGCGAGAAGCCTCAGGAAACGAGGCGAGTTCGGGTAAGTTAATGGGACTCAGCGGCCAAAATCACACCACGTGATCTGGCGTCACAAAGCAGAGGGCGGGGCGAATCTGCGGCACACAGTCTCACGTGACCTGTCGGCGGGACTTCAATTTCAATTCTGCGGAAACAGACAGCCTGGGCTCCTGGTTTGGATCGTTCAATGCAGATTAACTGAAGTCGACACATTTCTGACGAGCCCAGATAGTTGGGAAACAAATGAATTCCTGGCCCACAGTTCGGGGCTCACGGCCAACATCGGATCTCCCCGCTCGGGATCGGTCTCAATACTCACCGATGGGAAAGTGATATCCTCGGCCCGCAGACAGTGATCCCGACGGAAGAGACGAAAGTCTTTCCTGAACACACAGCCGACCCACTTCAGCTCTGAGCGGAGAGGAAAACACCGTCCACCCGGAGACTGTGAACATGCGCGAAGAGATTATTACATCATCGGAAGGCGGGGCCTCGGAAACAGACGCCAGATGCTGCCCATCCGCGGTTAAATGGGAGGGGCAAACGGGATCACGTGTCAGGATTGGTGACCTCGCCCCCACCCCCCACAGGCAGAGACTCCAGCTACTCATTAGTCTGTGGAAAGAAGCAAACTTGCCGCTCACATCTCCTCTCACCTTAAATGTATTAGACATTTCAACCCCCCAGGAAAAATATATCCACTCTATCTATTCCTCTCGTAATCTTATAAACGTCCATCCAGTCTCGCCCCAGCCTGCGCCGCTCTGGAGTAAACAACACAAGTTTGTCAAGCCTCTCGTTATAGCTCATGCCCTCTAATCCAGGCAGTGTCCTGGTAAACCTCTTCTGCGCCCTCTCCAAAGCCCCGACATCCTTCCGAGAATGGGGGCGACCAGAACTGTATGAAACACTCCAGATGTGGGCTAGCTAGTTTTATAAAACTGTGTTACGAACTGAAACGTTTTAGAAACGAACCAGCAGCAATAGAGTTCACACTGGAGTCTGGTTTTGATGGTTAAAACACTCTGTTTATTAGTATCTACTTATAATATAGTAACTTAACGAAATAAAGGAAAGTTAACAGTGTTAAGTGTATATATGTGCAAATGTAATTCCCAGTCTATCGAGCCTGAGGGAACAAAGTTTAGAGTCTTGAGATGGTAAGTAGGAAAATTCAGTAATCCACGGAATAAATGACGGGAGAGAGAAATTTGTAATCCAGGGTGAAACGTAGAGAAAAGGCCGTTACTTCAAAATAACCGCCGACGAAGTTCTTATCCGTTGAATCCGTCCACAGACGAGTTATCAGCGAAAGTGGACCTGTCTTAGGAATACCGTCTTCCAGGGGTACCACACAACATACCCAGGCAAGGGTTAACACAAGATATTACAAACCCCACTCCTATGGATTATACGAAGTGACAGCCACACACATTCGTTGTGGTTCCGTGTACCGATGATCAACCCACTCTTGTGGGCATAGGAGAGTTCCAAGCCTCAGCTGCGACTAACTGAAGCTATCAGCTTTTCCAGTCTCTCTCTCTCTTTAGACTGGCCGACTGCCTGTCTGCAGATCGCTCTCTCTCTCTTATGGTTCAGTCCACAGTTAGCGCTGTCAGCCCGTGACTGACGTCATAGCCCCGCCTCCTCACGCCGGCGCTCTTAAAGAAACAGTCACAGTACGACCGCAGGCTCGGAACAGCCGCAACACAACTTCCCGACTTTTGAACTCAATGCTTCAACTAAGAAAGACAACCATGTCATTTGCCTTCTTAACCACCCGATCAATCTGTGCAGTCTCTTTCAGGGAGCGATGAACTTGGAGTCTAAGATCCCTCTGATCATCGACACTGTTCAAGGTTTTGCATTTAACAGTGTACTGTCGCATACATTCGACCTACCGAGCTGCCAAGATGATCATCACTAATCAAATCTCACTGAGATTTCTCAGGTCCTGTTGAATTTATTGCCAAGTGCACAAGTAGGGGAAGGTACAGGGACAGAGAAACACTGACTTGTGGCAGTATCAGAGGCAAGTACATTCAGATAACACAAGGAACACAAGTTATACGATTCTCTGTCAGTAACAATCTATAAATATGTTTTACGTCATTAACAATGTATAAAATACATTGTGTCATGATCAATATTAAAATGTGCATTTTGTGTCAATAACAGACTTGGAAATGTTGAATTTGGTCCCTGTCTCCATTCCTCCTGTAATCCACAACAAGTTCCTTTGTTTTTGTCACAATGAGGGAGAGGTTGTTTTCTTGACACCACTGTGTCGGGGTGATGACTTCTTCTCTGTAGGCTGCCTCGTTATTAATTGGGATTCGGCCGATCAATGTTGTGCCGTCAGCAAATTTAATTAGCAGATTGGAACCCGCCACTGCAGCCCCACAGTGCACTATGTACTGATTGCAAAGCTACGAAATTGCATGTGAATAGCCTCCCCTCCCCCAACTCCACTCTTTCTGCGTCACCAGCAGACTGGAGCATCTCACATCTCGCTGCCTCCGCCAGGACATTAAACTGTGAACAACTGTGGTCAGGGACTGATCTCTGGGGTACTCCAAACGCTACCTACCTCCAGTCTGAAAACGACCCACTCATCCAGACACACACTACCGGCAGTTTATCGATCTCCAACGAAAAAGCCTAATCACCTACTCCTGAGGATCAATACCATTGCTGACTCTGAGTTTACCACCGTCAAATGCCGGGAGGGACATAATAATCAGAAAGTCTCTAGTCACAGCCGTGTAAATAAAATGTGATCTCAGTGGGTGTGTGGCGCATGCCCAGAATGCGAAGGAGACAGACAAACTGAGCCAAGTCACAGACTGATGAAGGGGAGGAATGATCAATTTTGATACAGAGAGGGAAGCAGAGAGTTTGATATTGTGCCTGATGCCAAAACTGCGGTCAGTTTGAAGATGAAGTATTATTCCTCCAACTTGTTTTGAGCTGTAACACTGTTTTTATCCGAAGGCACCATGGAGATGCTAGAGAACACAGCGCCCCACCCGCTACAAGGAGGGAACGAACACGTGTCCATGTCCGTGATCTGACTTGATACATTGCCATGACGTTATAGCAGTTTGACGTCATTCATCGCAGATACACCAACAGCTTCGCACTGGGAAGCGGCCGTTCACCTGCTCCGTGTGTGCGAAGAGACTCATTCAGTTAACCCGCCTTGTGATGCTCCGGTAAGTTCACAATAAATAGAGGCCACATTTCTGTCCGGAGTGAGCAAAGAATTTTACTCAATCATCCCAGCTGCTGCATCACCAGCAACTTCACATCAGGGAGGAAGTTCAGATCAGCTCCGTGTTAAATGTTTAAACATCACGGTGACTGAAGGCAGCTGCAGGTTCATGAGGGACTGTTACTGTCAGATTCTGCAGTTCTTGCGGCTGCTCATCGCACCCAGGACTGAACCCTGGTCACTGAGCATTGGAGGAGTCTGTTCTGCTGATGTTAGCCTTAAACTAGACTGGTGTTTAATATTGTGGATCTGTGAAAGATAAATCAGTTCTGTATCAAATCCCGTGTCTCAGGTACTTACTGTCTCTACCACACTCAAAATGTACACTAGAGAGTCCACTCGGCCCATCTGGTCATGGCCCATGTTTCTGTTCCATATCAGAATATCAAAATCTATCCCTGCCATTTCCCTATCACTCTCCCTGAGATGACAGGTTGCAACGAGTCACCACTCCGTGGGATAGGAGATTTCCCTTGAATTTCATTGAATCATAGAAATCTACAACACACTACAGACGCTTTGGCCCACAGTGTTGTGCCGACGATGTAACTTACTCTAGAAACTGCTGAGATTTTACCCAACCGCATAGCCACCTATTTTCCTAAGCTCCATGTACCTATCTAAGAGTCACTTAAAAGACCCTATTGTATCCGCCTCTACCACCGTCGCTGGCAGTGCATTCCACACACAGACACCACTCTTTGCTTAAAAACCTTAGCTCTGACATCTCCTCTCAAGCAGCTTAAACCTATTCCCCCTCGTGTTAGCTGTTTCAGCCCTCGGAAAAAGTCTCTGATTATCCACACGACCAATGCCTCTCATCATCTTATGCACCTGCATGATTTTCTCCACACTGAATAAGACGATGAGCTCACTGTGGTTTTGACGTTCTTCAGGGCTCTGGACGAAGTTGGTTAAACTCCTTCTCCGCTCTTTTCAACGTTTTGGGTCACTTTCACCAATTTTAAAGGACTGTGCCTCAGACAGCTGGGTTGTTGCAATCGTTACGTACCAGCAGCAATAGATCATTAATGGAGTCTGGTTTCGCTGTGAAAACCACTAGCTTTATCTGTATCTACTCCAAATATAAAAGATTAAACGAAATAAACAGAAGTTAACAGTGTTGTGCGTATATATAGCTCCCAAACAATCAATCTTGGGAAACAATGCTTAAAGTTGTAAGATGGTAAAGTAGAAAAGCTCAGTAATCCACGAAGTAAGTGAGTGAGAGGAGAGATTTGTAAATCCACTCGAAAATGTAGCATTTTGTGTGTGTGTGTCTCTGTATTTCCAGCAACTGTGGAATCTCCTGTGTTTTATATCTGCATTTTACTTTGGCATTGGATAACGTTGATATTGAGTATATTGTTTATGGGAGCTTTCGGCGTTAAAACAACTGCAGATTTTTCTATGCACACACGAAAAAAATGAGGTATGAATATTGAACCAGAGCCTGCAGAAATATTTAATGGCACCGTGATTACCCATAAGGCCGTGCGTTTAAAATTTCGCCGGCGCTGAAGCACCGAACAGATGCGCAGGCGTCAGGGCTGATGACGTCACCAAGTATCACGCATGCGCACGGTACACAGAAGGCCTTGGAAATAGCGTCTGCGGGTAAGATCGATTCTCTGTGTTTTTATCTTAAACACCGACTCAGGGACGATTCCTGTGAACTGCGGGCACCGTAGTCCGCAATCCCGGGACCGTCCTGCTCTCTCCCCTCTCTCTCAGCCCCACGGTCCCCGGGGAGCTTCCGGCTGATGAGGGAATGGGAACCGATGGATCTCTCAGACAGAGCTGAGCTCCAGCTGTCTAAATGCAAGGATTAGGAACTCGGAGAAAGGGAACAAAATCGTTTATATCACCAGTTGAGAAAATCAGCTTTGTTCTACCTCCAATCACAAACAAGAGAAAATCTGCAGATGCTGGAAATCCAAGCAACATACACAAAATGCCGGCGGAACTCAGCATTAGTACTCTGTTCCATAGATGATGCCTGGCCTGCTGAGTTCCTCCAGCATTTTGTGTGTGTTCTTGTAATGGACTTTTCTAGCGGTGAGAACATGTTTTGTCCAATTCTGTCTAGGTACCTAGTGATATCAAACACCTTTGCCCTGGGCAACAAGTAGCTTTCAGATCACAAATGTGCCAGACTCCAATGAGACAGACTACTGCCCTTCCCTTCATATTCATTGGCATTGCCATCACTGAGTTCACCACCGTCAGTCATTGGGGGAGGGTTCAGGGGGAATAATTATGTAGAATACAGAAACTGGTGTTACCTGTGTGTATTGTGGTGATGCAAAAGTTGCTGGAGAATTTGCAAGTGGGAAGAAGTGAATTGATATTTGGAAATCTGACTTTTTAAAGCATAGTTTAGCAAGCAAACCACATATGGACAATGTGCAAAAGCTTTGGTGAGAAAATCCTTCATTACCCATTACGAACCCAGAGGAGATCAAAGTTCCTATTGACCGTGATTTGCTAGCTGTGAAAATGAATACATCTCTATATAAAATTCACTGTGCACATCTTATCACTGGGTAAAAAAATGCACAGTACAATATTTATCTGCACACTGGATATTACAAATTAGAGGGGATATAGGAGGGAAGGAGGGGAGACCTCCAGTTTCCCTGATGCCCTCACCTACAAGATGTGCATCTAGCTGCAGCTTGTAACCCGGCACTTTAACGAGTTGGAACTTGAAATGGATGAATTTTGGATCATCCAGCAGTTGGAGGGGGTGATAGATATGACATGAAGAGAGGTGAGTTACACCCAAGGTGCAGGACACAGGAAACTGTGTGAGATTCAGGAAGGGGAATGAGGTTAAATAGCCATCGCAGAGTACTTTGTTGCTATCCCGCACAACAGCAGGTGGACCACTTTAGACACTGTTGGGGGCAATTACCTGACAGACGAAAGTCAAAGGGGTGATAGGAGATTTGTTAGTTAGGGGAACAGACCAAGAGGCAACTAATATCCCAGTGATAAGGCTTGCTGGAGGTAGTGCGGGGGGGGGGGGGGGTGATGTGGTTTAAATAAGTTGTAGGGGGAATGGGAGCCAGAAAGACAGAACATATAGTGGAGAGGGTGAATTGAATTGACTTTATTACAAATATCCTTCATATAGATGAGGAGTAGAAATATTTACGTTACGTTACCATCTAAATGTGCAATGTGTAATTTAAATTAACTCATAATAATTAGTTTGTACATAGGACAGTTAGGAAAACAGAAATCAATTATTCAGTCTGATGGCCTGGTGGAAGTTGATGTCCCGGAGCCTGTTGGTCCTTTTGCTGTGGTACCGTTTCCTGGATGGTGGCAGCAGGAACAGTTTGTGGTTGTGGTGAACTGAGTCCCCAATATCCTTTGGGCCCTTTTTACACAAATCTATACCTCTACCATCCAGGCTCCCATCCAAACTTCTTTTAAATAGTAAAACCGAGCTCATATTCACCAGTTGTGCTGGCATCTCATTCCACACTCTCACAACCATTTCAGTAAAGAGCTTTTCCACATGTTCCCATTAAATTTTCACCTTCCCCACTTACCCATGCCGTCTAGTTGTCACCCAACCTCAGTGGAAAAAGCTGCTTGCATTTATTTACCCAATCTTCTTCCTCATGATTTTGTAGACTTCTGACAAATCCTCAAAGCAATGTGTAATTTCCTTGTTTATGTTTAGAGCCTTTTTTAGGTGTATAAGATGATGAGGGACATTGATCGTGTGCATAGCCAGAGGTTTGTTTTCCCAGGGCTGAAATGTGTGGAATGCACTGCCGGCTTTTTCGGTGAGCGTGTTTCAGTTATTGTGGGGCCAGGCAGCTCAGTGGGAACAGGGAATAATACCAATGGAGAGAGTCAAACTGAGCCAGGTCACAGATTGGAGATGGCAGAAATGCCCCATTCTTATAGAGACAGGAAGAGCATCAGAGAGTTTGATGGTCATTCCAGATGCCAGCACTGTGCCCAGTTAGATGATGATTTCTCTGTCCAACTTGTGTTGAACCTCACTGTAACTGTGTGATGTCAGATCACACCTTGACAACTCAGTGATCTCATCTGAAATGTTGTCCTACACCCACTGATGGATTTTGTATATCTTTTTACAGGTTACAAATCACAAGGTATTTCTCTATGGGAATCTAAAACACAACACACCAGTTTTGCTGTCTCTGTCCAGATATTTAAGAAGTGGAGCAAGCGATTCACTCGATCATCATTCCTGCTCAGACTGCGGAGAGGGATTCACTCTATCATCTGATCGACTGGCACGCCTGTCATTTTCAATGGATAGGGGGTGCCCATTCACCTGCTCAGACAGTGGGAATGGATTCAGATGGACATTTCAACTGAAGGGACATCAATAAGTTCACACTGGGACAAGGCCATCCACCTGTTCTGTGTGTGAGAAAGGATTCAGTTGGTCTTCCCACCTGTGGACACACCAGTCAGTTCACACTGGGGCAGAGGCTGGTCATTTACTGAATTTGTGTGGAAGGTTTTACTCGGTCATCTGACCAAATGGTTCACCAGCAAGTCCACACTGAGGAGCGGCTGTTCACCTGCTCAGACTGTGGGAAAGGATTCACTAAGTCATCTAAACTGAAGCTACATCAGAGAGTTCACACTGGGAAGAGACCATTTACCTGCTTGGACTGTGGAAAAGGATTCACTTGCTCATCTAAACTGAAGGTACATCAGCGAGTTCACACTGGGGAGAGGCCATTCACCTGCTCAGACTGTGGGAAGGGATTCACTCAGTCATCCCACCTGCATGCACACAGGTCAGTTCACACGGGGGAGAGGCCGTTTACCTGCTCATACTGTGGGGAGGGATTCATTTTGTCATCGCAGCTACTGAGACACCAGTTAGTTCACACTGGGGAGTGGCCATTCAACTGCTCAGTGTGTGGGAAGGGATTCACTCGGTCATCCCACGTACACAGTCACCAGCGAGTTCACACTGGGGAGAAGCCGTTCACCTGCTCAGTGTGTGGGAAGGGATTCACTCAGTCATCCACCCTACAGAGACATCAGCAAGTTCACACTGGGGAGAAGCCGTTCACCTGCTCACTGTGTGGGAAGGGATTCACTTGTTCACCTGACCTGAAGGTACATCAGAGAGTTCACACTGGGGAACGGCCATTCAGATGCTCAGACTGTGGGAAGAGATTCACTTGTTCACGTGACCTGAAGGTACATCAGAGAGTTCACACTGGGGAACGGCCATTCAGATGCTCAGACTGTAGGAAGGGATTCACTTGTTCACCTGACCTGAAGGTACATCAGAGAGTTCACAATGGGGAACGGCCTTTCACATGCTCAGACTGTGGGAAGGGATTCACCTGCTCATCCCAACTGAAGATACATCAGAGAGTTCACACAGGGGAGCGGCCATTCACCTGCTCAGACTGTGGGAAGGGATTCACTAGGTCATCCGACCTATTGGTACACCAGCGAGTTCACACCGGGGAGCGGCCATTCACCTGCTCAGTCTGTGGGAAAGGATTTACTTCGTCATCCCACCTATTAGCACACCAGCGAGTTCACACCGGGGAGCGGCCATTCACCTGCTTAGACTGTGGGAAGGGATTCACTCAGTCATCTGAACTGAAGGTACATCAGAGAGTTCACACTGGGGAACGGCCGTTCACCTGCTCAGACTGTGGGAAGGGATTCACACGGTCATCTAAACTGAAGGTACATCAGCGAGCTCACACTGGAGAGAAGCCATTCACCTGCTCAGACTGTGGGAAGGGATTCACTCAGTCATCTCAACTGAAGGTACATCAGCGAGTTCACACTGAAGAGAGGCCGTTCACCTGCTCAGACTGTGGGAAGGGATTCACTCAGTCATCCCAACTGATGGTACATCTGCGAGTTCACACTGGGCAAGGCCATTCAGCTGCTCAGACTGTGGGAAGGGATTCACTCAGTCAGCCCACCTACAAGCACACTGGTCAGTTCACACTGGGGAGAGGCCGTTCACAGACTCAAGCCTGAATTATCCCTCTGTGTAGACGCTACAGTGTAGCATACACAATAGCCCACGCAAGTGGCCTATGCCGTTGTGAGCATTTTTACTTGTGAGTTCGTGTGTCTGCGTTGCTCTGGCAAAATGCTAGTTGGTGTTGAGGTTCTATGGCACTGTGTTGAATTGACTCGTGGTGTTGGGAACAATGGCGACTGCTGAGTACATTTTGTTGGAGTTGGAGCTAATCGATGTTGAACAAGAGTTACTTTTATTGAAATTACTGCAGCGCAGAAAAGAGAGAAGTTTTTCCATTTGTTAGTGCAGTTCGTGATGTCCAAAGCGATGTTTGTGGAAATTTATTTGCATGAATTTCATGTCATTTGCCATTCTTTATAATATACCAATGAAGAGTTGTACAAATGTAAATATTTTCTGACTTCCTCACTTAACCTCTCCTTGATTTGGCCCATTTTCCAACTTCGAAGCAACAGGAAATCCCTGGGAGGAAATGTGTTGCTACCAAGCAGACCGATCACAGTTCCCGCAGTCTGTGATGCACAGTCAGCGGGAGACGCTCATGGAGTGAGTACTGTTTTAGATTCGCTCCATAACCTTTACTTTTTTTAACCTTTGATCACCCTTATCTAACTTATTTTTACCAACACCAAAAGATTCTTGCTATTTTCTTGGGCTTATTGTTAAGAGTTTATTGTGAATTTTTGAAGATATGCAAACAGAAATGGCTCTTAGATCTAAAGGACGAGAACCTGGGTGCAACCTGAATGGTAATGGAAAGAAGCAAGCTCATCCGCAACGCACTGAATTAACTTATGAACTGTTTATGGAGGTTTTGGATAAAAAATTCGATGAACTACAACAAATTTTTAAACAAGATATAAAGGCTTTTCAAGATGATATGGTTAAGATGGATTTATTAATTAACCAGCAACAAGTTCTTATCGCGTCTCTGTAAGAAGAAGCTCGGAAACGAGATTTGACAATTGAAAAATTGCAACAGGATTTAATTTCGACCACTAAGTTGGTGCAAACACTTAAAGCCAAGAGTGTCGACTTTGAGAATTGGTCCAGAAGACAGAACCTACGTATACTTGGTCTCCCAGACGGCATAGAAAAAGACGACCCTTCGAAATATTTTGCTCAACTTTTAAAAGATGCATTCCCACGGTTTTCCCAGATAACTCCCCGTTACTTGATCAAGCACATAGAATTTGGCGTTGTTCATCGAGTGCTCCAGCTAAAAATTCAGTTGTAATTGTCCGGTTTCATTATGTACACGACAAAGAACAACTTATTCGTGTGGATCGGCGGGTTGGAATGGTTAAATTTCGAGATTACCGTTTCCGTTTGGTTGAAGATTTTAGTCCTGAAGTTATGAAGAAAAGGCTTCTTTTTAAACCTCTGATGTCTGAATGTTATGAGAAAAATCTAAAACCTGCGTTCTTATACCCTGCAAAGCTTAGAATCTCTCCATCGAATGCTCCACGCCAGGTTTTCCTTTCTACATCTGAAGCGAGAAAGTATCTGGAGGAGAACTTCCCTACTGGTACAGACACTAATCTCTAATAAATGAGTGAT
The DNA here is from genome assembly GCF_048418815.1 of Hemitrygon akajei. Taxonomy (NCBI): domain Eukaryota; kingdom Metazoa; phylum Chordata; class Chondrichthyes; order Myliobatiformes; family Dasyatidae; genus Hemitrygon; species Hemitrygon akajei. The sequence continues at coordinate 54,626 of NW_027332134.1, read as the reverse complement.
TCTGATCGTGTAAGATGGTTTTTGATTCCTCAAACCAGAGTTAGTCTCTGGTTATTGGTGTAGGTTTATCCTATACTTTATATTTAAGTTAAAGTGTGTTTTCGTTATATTAATCGCTCTGTTTTATACACTTTAACCATTATACTATATTTTTGACTATTATTTTTGTTCCCTCGAAGGTATATTTTTAATCCTTCGAAGGTGAATTCTTTTTTATTAAGATGGTTTTTTGGAAAAATATTCTTGGTTTTGTTTAAGATGGCGTTATTTTTGCTTTTCTCGTCTTCTTCCTATAATGCATCACTTATCATAGTTTAAATATTTCTTGATTTGTTTGGGTTATAACCCGATTTATAAGCTTTTAGTGATTTTATTCTTTTTTTTACAACTAAGTATATTAAGAAGTATGGTTTTTAGTATAGTGATTATAATTTTTAAAGTTGGGGTGGTTTTTTTATATATATCCTTTATATACAGAGTGGTCTTCCGCTGATATGGGGGTAGAATTAGTCTCATTTTTTTTCCTTTTTCTAGCCATATTTTGGCTTTTTTTCTTTTTCTTGTGGGGGTGGGGGATGGTCTGTTTTCTAATTTAATTTTTCTTTTACCAGTTTGTTTTAGTTTTTTCATTTGGGCTGTTTTTGAACTACAGATATGTCTACGGTGTCGTCACCTCCGGGTCCGCTCTTTATTTTTGTTCCTCTTCCAGGTGCATGAGTTTATAATTTGGTTAACCCTTTTTATACCAAAGGGTTGATTTTAGAAGCATGGCTCAGACCATTAATTTTGTGTCTTGGAATACTAATGGTTTAAACCATCCGATTAAATGAAAGAAGATTTTCAAAGTATTCCAAAGACTTAATGCTCATATCATTTTTGTACAAGAAACTCATGTGAGGAAGGAGGACAAATATCGCTTTTTTATCTCTTGGCGGGGTCAACAGCATCATTCGAATTCGAATGCCAAAGTTAAGGGAGTTTCAATTTTTATTGACTCCTCTATTGCATTTATTCAACACGATATCCTTTCGGATATGAAAGGTAGATTTTTGTTAATTACGGGTTTACTTTGTAATAAAAAGGTTGCTATGGTTAATGTTTATGCTCCAAATGTGGATTGTCCTGATTTTTTTAAGTCCTTATTTACTTCTTTACCTAATCTAAATGAATATAAGTTAATAATGGGTGGTGACTTTAATAGTTGTTTAAATCCTTTGATGGACAAATCTATATCTATTCAGATTTTACCGAATAAGTCGGCCACTTGTATTAACTCCTTTTTGACTGATAATGGAATTTTTGATATTTGGAGATTTCGGCATCCTAACGACAAAGTGTTTTCTTTTTTCTCACATGTTTATCATTCTTATTAGAGAATTGACTATTTTGTTATTGATTTGTTTTATTCCATCGGTAATTGGTTGTAATTATGATATTATAGCTATCTCTGACCATGCTCCATTAAAACTTTCTATTAAATTTATGGATACAGCTTCTAATGTTAGACAATGGCGATTTGACTCTAACTTATTGCAAGATCCGGACTTTATTAAATTTATGAAGGAGCAGATCGATTTCTTCTTTTCAACTAATTCCACGGATGATATTTCTTGCGGAACACTTTGGGACACTTTTAAAGCGTATATACGTGGACAGATCATCTCTTACTCTGTTGGTCTGAGAAAATGCATTAAGAAGGGAACTCTTTTATTGGTTGATAAAATTAAAGAGATTGACAAGAAATATTCGATCACTCCTAGTAAGGAGCTTTACAAACAAAGGGTTGAACTTCAAACGGAACATAGTTTATTACTTATATCTCCGATTGAAAATCAATTAATGAAAACCAGATCTGATTTTTATATACATAGTGATAAATCGGGTAAACTGTTAGCTAGTCAGTTGAAGAATGTTTTGGTTAAACGTCAAATCACTAAGATTTGTCAGCAGAATGGGGATTTGACAGTTAACCATGATGAGATAAATAAGTCATTTCAAGACTTTTATACCTCCCTGTATCAATCTGAATTCCCTCAGGATCATAATACCATGTGTGATTTTCTTGGGAAATTGAATTTTCCAAAATTATCCGATGATCTTTCAATATTAGATACTCCTATTACGGATGCACAAATTAAAGGGGTTATTTCCTCAATGAATTCTGGGAAAGCACCAGGTCCAGAAGGGCATACAGTAGAATTTTTAAAATGTTTTTCCGCTACTCTTTCTCCTTGGTTATGCAGGGTTTTTGAAGAAGCAATGAGATTGGGGAATTTGCCACAATCTTTTTATAGAGCTTCCATTTCTTTAATACTGAAGAAAGATAAAGACCCTACTGACTGTGCATCCTATAGACCAATATCTTTATAGAATGTGGACTCCAAGATCTTTTCCAAGTTACTGGCTTCCAGGCTGGAGAAGGTATTACCCCAAATTATTTCGGAAGATCAAACCGATTTTATTAAAAATCGCTATTCTTTTTTCAATGTTAGGAGATTACTGAATATTGTTTATACTCCTTCACATAGCACTTCAGAATGTGTTATTTCATTAGATGCGGAGAAAGCATTTGATAGAGTTGAATGGCCTTACTTATTTTATGTGTTGGAGAAGTTTAATTTTAGTCCGACATTCATTTTTTGGATTAAACTGATTTATCACACTCCAGTAGCCTCGGTGTTTACTAATAATCAAAGATCTCCCTTCTTTCGTTTATTTCGGGGCACTAGACAAGGTTGTCCTCTTAGCCCATTACTATAAAACATTGCTTTAGAACCTTTGGCAATTGCCATCAGAGAATCACAGGATATTTCGGGTATTAATCGTGGGACAGATATTCATAAGGTATCTTTGTATGCAGATGATTTATTATTATTCATTTCTAACGCTGAGAAATCTATTCCAGCAGTTCTATCATTGTTGGCTCAATTTAGTGAGTTTTCTGGGTATAAGTTAAATCTTAATAAGAGTGAATTGTTTCATTTGAATAGACAGGTCCCAAGTTATGGAAATTTACCTTTTAAATTAGTTAATGACTCTTTTATTTACTTAGGGATTAAAATCACAAAAAACCATAAAGAATTATTTAGGTTTAACTTTTTACCTTTAATTGATCAGATTAAAAGCTTGTTTACTAAGTGGTCACCATTATCTTTATCTCTGATAGGTAGGATTAATGCTAATAAGATGGTTATTTTACCTAAGTTTTTATATATTTTTCAAGCGGTACCAACTTTTATTCCGAAATCTTTTTTTACTAATGTTGATTCAAAAATTTCCTCATATATATGGCAGAATAAAAATCCCAGGTTAGGTAAAATATACTTACAGAAGACAAAGAAGGAAGGTAGGTTGGCATTACCTAATTTCAGATTTTATTATTGGGCAGTTAATATTAGATATTTGTTATGTTGGTTGAAAGACTGGGATGGATCTTTTGGCCCTCATTGGGTGAGGTTGGAAATTAAATCGGTACCAGGTTATGCTCTGGGTTCTATTTTAGGGACTTCTCTCCCTTTTGCTCTTTCTAAATTGCCGAAACGAATTGACAACCCGATAGTTAAACATACTTTACGTATATGGTTTCAATTTCGGAAATTTTTCGGGTTGACTCAATTCGTTTTAAATATTCCTATTGTACCTAATTGCTTTTTCCACCCTTCAATTATAGATCAAGCTTTTTCGGCTTGGAAAACTAAGGGATTACTAAGATTTTCTGATTTATTTTCGGACAATTGTTTTATGTCTTTTGAGCAATTATCTAATAAATATAATGTGCCTAGAGTTCATTTTTTTTTTATTTTTACAGATTAGGCATTTTTTAAGTACGGTACTTCCTACGTTTCCAAATTTTGTGTCTTCAGATATTTTGGAGAGTTTGTTTGAATTAAACCCTTTTCAAAAAGGGCTTATATCAAAACTTTATAATGTAATTATGAAGATACGTTCAGAGCCCCTTTATAAGACAAAAAATTTTTGGGAAATAGAGCTTAATCTTATTATTCCTATTGAGAATTGGGATAGAATTCTTCAATTAATTAATACATCATCTATATGTGCCAAACATTCATTAATACAATTTCAGGTCGTACATAGGGCCCATATGTCCAAGGCTAAATTAGCTCATTTTTATTCTTATATAAACCCTATTTGTGATAGATGTCAGTTTGAAATCGCGTCTTTAACTCATATGTTTTGGTCATGTCCGCTTTTGGAAAAAATATTGGAAAGATATTTTTGATATTATCTCTGCAGTATTGTACATCGATTTACAACCCCATCCTATTACCGCAATTTTTGGTTTACCAATGATGGACTCACTTCATTTATCTTCCGCCTGTCGAATGATTGCATTTCTCACTTTGGTGGCTACAAGATCTATTTTGTTGAATTGGAAGGAAATTAATCCTCCCACTGTATTTCACTGGCTTTCTCAAACTATGTTATGTTTAAATTTAGAAAAGATTAGAAGTCATGTACGCGATACTTCTATTAAATTTGAAAAGATATGGAGACCATTTATTCAATATTTTCATATGATGTAATATGACCCTGTTCCAAGCTTATTGGATTTTTCAGCTTTAATCTTATTTATGTTGAGAGGATCGGAATTGACGGCACTGATGATTATGTATTCTTGTGAGATATTATAAACAACCCTTTTTTTTCTTTTTCAAGTTTTTCTTTTTTCTTCTTTTTTTGCTTCTTTTTTCTTCTTCATTAGCTATCAGTTTAGTCAATTTCTCCATTCTTATAGAGACAGGAGGAGCATCAGAGAGTTTGATAGTCATTCCAGATACCAGCATTGTGCCCAGTTAGATGATGATTTCTCTCTCCAACTTGGGTTGAACTTCACTGTAACTGTGTGATGTCAGATCACACCTTGACAACTCAGTGATCTCATCTGAAATGGTGTCCTACACCCACTGATGGATTTTGTATATCTTTTTACAGGTTACGAATCACAAGAAATTTCTCTACGGGAATCTAAAACACAACACATCAGTTTTGCTGTCTCTGTCCAGATATTTAAGAAGTGGGGCAAGCGATTCACTTGATCATCATTCCTGCTCAGACTGCGGAGACGGATTCACTCTATCATCTGATCGACTGGCACGTCTGTCATTTTCAACGGGTGAATGCCCATTCATCTGCTCAGACAGTGGGAATGGATTCAGATGGACATTTCAACTGAAGGGACATCAATAAGTTCACACTGGGACAAGGCCATCCACCTGTTCTGTATGTGAGAAAGGATTCAGTTGGTCTTCCCACCTGTGGACACACCAGTTAGTTCTCACTGGGGCAGAGGCTGGTCATTTACTGAATTTGTGTGGAAGGTTTTACTCGGTCATTTGACCAAATGGTTCACCAGCAAGTCCACACTGAGGAGTGGCTGTTCACCTGCTCTGACTGTGGGAAAGGATTCACTAAGTCATCTAAACTGAAGCTACATCAGAGAGTTCACACTGGGGAAAGACCATTTACCTGCTTGGACTGTGGAAAGGGATTCACTGGCTCATACCAACTGAAAGTACATCAAAGAATTCACACTGGAGAGAGGCCGTTCACTTGCTCAGACTGTGGGAAGGGATTCACATGCTCATCTAAATTGAAGGTACTTCAGCGAGTTCACACTGGGGAGAGGCCATTCACCTGCTCAGACTGTGGGAAGGGATTCACACAGTCATCCCAACTACAAGCACACAAGTCAGTTCACACGGGGGAGAGGCCGTTTACCTGCTCATACTGTGGGGAGGGATACATTTTGTCATCGCAGCTACTGAGACACCAGTCAGTTCACACTGGGGAGAGGCCGTTCAGCTGCTCAGACTGTGGGAAGGGATTCACTCAGTCATCCACACTAATAGCTCACCAGCGAGTTCACACTGGGGAGCGGCCATTCACCTGCTCCGTCTGTGGGAAGGGATTCACTTCTTCATCTGAAGTGAAGGTACATCAGAGAGTTCACACTGGGGAACAGCCGTTCAGATGCTCAGACTGTGGGAGGAGATTCACTTTGTCATCTCACCTAATGGTTCATCAGCGAGTTCACACAGGGGAGCGGCCATTCACCTGTTCAGACTGTGGTAAGGAATTCACTCGGTCATCTCACCTATTGGCACACCAGCGAGTTCACACAGGGGAGCGGCCATTCACCTGTTCAGACTGTGGTAAGGGATTCACTCGGTCATCTCACCTATTGGCACACCAGCGAGTTCACACTGGGGAGCGGCCATTCACCTGTTCAGACTGTGGTAAGGGATTCACTCAGTCATCTCAACTGAAGGTACATCAGCGAGTTCACACTGGGCAAGGCCATTCAGCTGCTCAGACTGTGGGAAGGGATTCACTCAGTCAGCCCACCTACAAGCACACTGGTCAGTTCACACTGGGGAGAGGCCGTTCACAGACTCAAGCCTGAATTATCCCTCTGTGCAGACGCTACAGTGTAGCATACACAGTAGCCCACGCAAGTGGCCTATGTCGTTGTGAGCATTTTTACTTGTGAGTTTGTGTGTCTGCGTTGCTCTGGCAAAATGCTAGTTGGTGTTGAGGTTCTATGGCACTGTGTTGAATTGACTCGTGGAGTTGGGAACGATGGCGACTGCTGAGTTCATCTTGTTGGAGTTGGAGCTAATAGATGTTGAACAAGAGTTACTTTTATTGAAATTACTGCAGCGCAGAAAAGAGAGAAGTTTTTCCATTTCTTAGTGTAGTTCGTGACGTCCAAACCGATGTTTGTGGAAATTTATTTGCATGAATTTCATGTCATTTGCCATTCTTTATAATATACCAATGAAGAGTCGTACAAATGTAAATATTTTCTGACTTCCTCACTTAACCTCTCCTCGATTTGGCCCATTTTCCAACTTCGAAGCAACAGGAAATCCCTAGGAGGAAATGTGCTGCTACCAAGCAGACCCATCACAGTTCTGGCGGTCTGTGATGCACAGTTACATTTTCGTAAGGTGCGCATTAGGCTACGGCATACGGTATGGCCTAGGGTGCCGCGTCAGGTACGTGGCTATGCGGAGCGTATGGCGTAGCTTACACGGTGAAGCATAATTCAGGCTTCAGTGTGTGGGAAGTGATTCACTTGGACATCTCAACTGCAGAGACACCAGCGAGTTCACACTGGGGAGAGGCCGATCTCATGCTCAGACTTTGGGAAGAGATTCTCTCAGCGAAATCAACCTGATGTGCATGACTGAGTTCACACTGGGGAGAGACCCTTCACCTGCTGTATATTTCGGAAGCGATTCACTCAGTAATCTAACCCTATGCAACTCTTGCTTCAGCTCGCAGCTAAATACAGGGGGTGATAACCCCCCAGCCCGGCCAAACTGAAGAAATCTTGTTTGGGTGGATGTTGTGTGATGTGTGCCCTGTTACAAATCAGTACCCTGAAATAACAAACAGTACACAATATGTGAATAAATGACTGAGATGTATAATTCTTACTTTGACTAGATGATTAGTGAAGTAATCAAAAAGAAAGAAAAAGGGCCCACGCTCTTCTTCTCATCTCTCGCCAGCAAAAGGCCATGAAAATCTCTCTTCCAGACTCACAAGGAAGAACATTTCTGTCATTGGATAGCCGAACACTCCAAAACCCTGTTATCTCTAGTCTTACCCTAAACATTGCTGCTGCAGAGAAGCCATTAACTCAGCAGTGAAACATTGCAGAGAGTCCACTGACACACTACCGGGTTCACACTGGGGAGAAAGTTTCAATAAGCTGCATGCTGGATATTTGTCCATCATCGTTGCTGAATGCAATTTCGAGAGTGATTGTAGGTGTTGAACTCTGCAATTATTGCTGCTGCTCACCACACCCAGTTCTCCATCCAGGTCACTGGGCATAGAAGGAGTTTCTTCTGCTGCACATTCACTTTTAATAGGACTGGAGTTTAATATTCTGGATCTGTGACAAATAAATCAGTTCTATTTTAATCACTATCTCTGGTACTTAGTGAATTTATAACACACCTAGTGTACAGTAGAGAGTCAACTCAGGCCGGCTGGACCTGATTCTGTTCCACAACAGATCTTTCAAATCCTCCCCTGTTGTTCACCTCTCACTCTCCCTGTGGTGATGGGTTCCAAATTGTCATCACTCTGGAAGAAGAGGTTTCCCTTGAATTTCCTGCAGACTGAAGAAGTCGAGCTGACTGCAGTTCTGTCTGAGATGTTCTTCACTCCTCAGATCTCAGGCTGAGGAAGAATGACATTGGGAGTGAACGTCCTTATTCAGGGCTCATTTGTCACCATCTCGTCTGCTCAGATCGTTGGGATGTCTCCCATGGAGGGTCATACTCATTCCACTGGTTAATGTTTTCTTCCAGAGTGATGATTTATTTTTCTGAGTTGGCCTCTCATGTACGTGTTCTGGTCTGTATTTCTCATCACGATTACATATACACACATGGAGTGCTGAATCCTGTTCATTTTTGATGAAAGTATATAGGAGGGGTGATTGATATATTCGTGGCCTCAGGTGGAAGGAGTCAATTTTGGAAAACCTAGCACATTTATTTTTCAACGTAGTCCCGTCCTACATTTACACACTTAGTCCAGCAGTGGCTTGCAAAGGTTTGGGCACCCCTGGTCAAAATTTCTGTTCCTGTGAATAGCTCAGCGAGTAAAAGATGACCTGATTTGCAAAAGGCATAAAGTCAAAGATGACACATTTCTTTAATATTTTAAGCAAGATTAGATTTTAATTTCCATCTTTTACAGTTTCAAAATAACAAGAAAGGAAAAGGGCCCGAAGCAAAAGTTTGGGCGGCCTGCATGGTCGGTACTTATTAACAACCCATTTGGCAAGAAATACAACTTGTAAATGCTCTTTGTAGCCAGCCAAGAGTCTTACAATTCTTGTTTAGGTAAATGTCTGGGTTCAGTCATAAACAGCAAAGTACTGATGTGGAAATTACAAATTAGAATATTATTAGAGTCACAGAGAGCAGCAGCAATGAAACAGGCCCTTCGGCCCCTCCAGTCAATGCCGACCTGTTTTTGTTGTTACTGCCTACTTCCAGCTACCTGCACCAGAGCCTCCATACACCTCCCATCCACGTCCTCACCCAAATTCTTCTTTAGTGTCTAAATCAAACCCACATCCTCCACTTCCACTGGCAGCTCATTCCACACTCTCACCAACCTCTGAGTGAAGAATCCCCCTTCAGATTCCCCTAAAATAATTCACTTTCACCCTGAACGTATGTCCAATGTCAGGGTGAGAGGGAGGACGGGGCAGAGAGGGAAGACAGTAAGGGGAGGGGGTGGTCGAATGCGCAGAGGGAAACAGAGCGGAGAGTTTATACTTAATATCTTTAAGAAAACCTAATTGTTTGAACTTGCTGCAAACCTACTCTCCATATCCTGTACATTCTTAACCAAATTATTGATCTAGATGACGTAGCAATGGTTGATGTTCAAAGAATTCAACAAACTGTGCAAATGCAAATATCATTAAATATCAATGAATAATGAGCGCAATGGGGTGTAACCCTGGGGAACCTCACTAGCCCCGGGCCTCGAGTCCAATAAACAGCCTCCCACCATCACTCTCTGCTTCCTACCATCAAGACAACTGTGCATCCAGTGAGCCAGCTCTCCCTGGATCCCGTGTGATCTGACTTTCCACAGCAACTTACCATGTGAACCTTATCAAAGGCCTCACTGATGCCCATATCGGCCACGATCCTGGGACAGAGGTGTCACAGATCCGAGGGCATAGATTTAATCAGAGGATGAAGAGGTTTAGAGGGATCTGAGGAGGAGATTTCTCACTCAGAGAGTAGCTGAAACCTGGAACACACTGCCCGAGGTGGTGGTGGAGGCAGGTCCCTTCACAACATTTATGAAATGGATGAGCATTGAAACTGCCGAGATACAGTCGGCTATGAACCAAGTGCTGATAAATGGGACCAGTGTAGACAGTGAGTGGATGGTCAGAACAGGTATGGCCGGCCAAAGGCCTGTTTCCGTGCTGTGTGATCCACCACTCCGGACATGCTAAATTAACGATGTTGGCACCGCAAGGCATTGATTTCAAAACTCCACACCCCTCTCTAACCTGAAGTAAACCAGACTGAACCCCTTTGTCACCACTGGAAATAGCTATTTCTGTCAAGGTAATAGACAAATTGATCACTTTTGCTAAACAACTGGCAATTGATGAAGTTTCTGTGTCTTCCATTAATGTTGCTGCCTTTCAGTAAAACTAACCCTCTCACTGTGTCAGAATCAGTGATTAAATCAGACTCCAAACACTGTGCTTTCATCCCTGCACGTTATAACTGGACCCATCTAACTGAGGGTCTGATGGAGACATGGGATCACATCTCCCCTGCTTCTGACATTTCAAATACCCTCAGAACGGTTTTCTGATTCAGTCTGAAGGTTATTGTACATTCAGCTCGTCGTCAGACCTGACAAACCATGTCTTCCCACAGCTGGTTCCACCTGTTGGTGTGTCCTCTTTCCTCCACCTCCAGGGAAGCTGCATCTCCACACTAACTCCTCACTGGAGACGACTGTCTGTACCCGTGACACAGGAAATCACATCACTGTCACTCTCCTGATACCGTGTCTGACCTGCTCACCTCCGGGTATCCTCCATCAACAAGCTCCTTCCTCAGTCACCGTCTGTGAGATTATATTAAAACACAATTACTGTTGAACGATCTATCAGGCAGCTCCTGTACCCCTCCACCCCGGACGTTGGTTTCCTGATTAAAACTGTCTCTCCTCAGCCCCTTACCCATTCCCTTTCCCTTTGCAAACTCCAGATATGCCAGCTGATGCGAATCCACTGTGAGGATATTTATATCTCACAGGAGGATGTAGAAACCCGTGTTGTTCTCTGATACAGAGGTCACTGACACCCCACCGCCATCCCAGTCTGCATCAACAGCCCATGACCGTGACAGCTCTTCCAGGCACTGGGGCTTTGTAACAAACACCATGTTAGCAGCAAGATTAGACAGTAATTCATTTGAAGAGAGAATTGTTGCTTCCTGAAAGGACACGCGAGCGTCCAATACAACGGAGCAGATCCTCCCCTGTTCACAACGTTATTTGACCCGGGTCACGGAACGTCCGATCATCCCACTTTCTCACAACAGCAACCCCAACCCCCACCCCCCCCCCCCCCCGAATACGGTAACACACCTTCCCTCCACTCACCACACACCCACAGTCCACCCATTACCTCTACCCACACACACAGACAGATCCTCCTCACCCCAAACCCCTCCGAGCCTGGGAACCACAACTAACTGATCCCACAGCCCGGGCTCGGGCGCAAAGCTAAAACCGGGGCTGCGGACCGGAGAGCCCGGAGCCTCCAGCCGTCCGGCAGAGCTCGTTCCCGGCACTTTTCATAGAAACATAGAAAACCTACAGCACGATACAGGCCCTTCGGCCCACAAAGTTGTGGTTCCACGCCAACCGGCCCCTGATTTCCACTAAACCCGAGATCAGACCCTTCTTCACGGACGCCTGAACAGAATAATAGCTACGGTCGGCACTGCGCCTGCGTTTAGCAGGAGGTTCTGGGCTGCACCAGCCGTGGCCGGAGGTCCCTACAGAGGGACCAGTGACCGGAGGTCCCTACAGAGGGACCAGTGACCGGAGGCGGGAGGGACAACGGAGAGGTAAATCACAAACACGACAAAGTCTGCAGATGCTGGAAATTCAGAGCAACACAAACAAAATGCTGGCGGGACTCAGCAGGCCGGGCAGCATCTATCAGACAGAAAAATCAAACTCCCACCCCACCCCCCGCATAAAAAAGAACGTCATCCCGATCATCAACCCCCAAAACCCACCCCTCCCGCACAAAAGGGAACAATAACATCGACCCCCGATAAAAAGAAAACAACTCTACCCCGCACAACTGCTTAGGATCCGGTGTCACTACTGTGGAGGCGGCCGCATCGGGAGCAGCGGACACAATGGGCGACCCTGGAAGATTCACAGGTGAAGCGTCGCCTCACCTGGAAGGATGTTTGGACAACGGCGAGAGTTCGGCCGTCCGGCCCTTTCACTGTGACACCCCGAACTCCACATCAAATCCGTCCAAACGAATCTGGGCGAACTTTAATGACTAATAAATATAATCCTCTCAGCGATCAGCTGTCTGAATGATTCCCTGACTCTGAGAGGAAGGGGTATCTATGGTCCACACTGTCAGGGTTTTGAGTTCACCAGGAGACAAAGACTGCAGGGACGAGAGGTTTTCTGTTGACTGAAACACTGTGTGTGGACCCCGCTGGCAATTCTGGTGTTGTGACCCGAATCGAGACAAACACCACGCTGCCCACTCCACCAACAACACGGCACAGCCGGACACATAACAGGGGACTTTACATCCCACAACACTGGATTCAGTGATGAAACCCGTGATTAATGTTGTTGTCCCACTGAAAAGTCCATTAAGGTGCTTTTAAATGCCAGCGCTCTCCCACAGGTGACGTCAGACACAGCTCCCCACGCGCCTGACGTCACACATGGGCTCCCCACACCGGGATCTGCCCTCACGTGCGCGGTGTCTTACGTCACCCACGCGCTTCTGTGCTCGAGCTTTATCGGTTTAACGGCTGGGCTAATAATCACGTGACCAGCCCCTCCCCCACCGCTGTCAACAGAGGATTCAGGCGCTGCGCTATTCCCATTGGTGCGAAGCGATGTCAATAACAGGTTACAACCAGTCGCGGAGGCGGACAAGCCGAGTGGGCGTTACCCCTCAGAGCGGAGAAAACCTCAAAGTAAATGTCCGCTTTCTGATTTATTTCCATTTCCCTCCGAGGGAAGTTGGGGCGTTTGTGAAGCGTCTCCTGCGGCCGGAGTCTGATGTATCGCTGAGAGGTAGGAGGAGACCGCTCGGCCCGTCAGTTTGATGCCGGTTCCCCGGGGAGGGGGGGTTTTATTGAGAGGGTGAAGATGGTGAGAGACGGGGGCGGACAGGATGTTTGTCCCGGTGGGGACAGGAGGGGCTCATCTGTGGAAATGTCTGAGCCCACGGTGGTGTCGAGCAGAGGGATTCACCACATTGGGGGCAAACACCGGCTGAACCAGGGATCCCAGTTTCTGAAACAGGGATGGACGGTCCGGGACTGAGATGAGGGGAAATGTCTCCACTCCGAGGGTGGTAAATGTCCGTAAATCCCCACCACAGAGGGCGGTGAAGACTCGGTGATCGTCCTCACATAAAACAGAGGGCGGCAGATGTGTGGAGACCGAAGGGATCGAGGAAATGAGGATCGGGCAGAAACATGTGGCTGAGATGGGAGAGCAGCCGGCATCTTGTTGATGGTTAGAGGGGCTGAATGGCCTCCTCCTGTGGCTTCTCGCCTGATGTTTCAGTGTTCCTGTCCACTGAGTCCGGAGGAATGTGAACAGAAATGAGTGCTTATAAACACAGAGCTGATTTAAATGAAACGTGAACATTTCCTGTTTGGGTCTGAATTATGTTTTGGACCTGGATGGGAATTGAGCCGGTGACTCTGTGACCTGGAGGTGGAGGGAAAGGGATCGGGGAAGATATGGTGTGGAAAAATAATCATGTATCTGGGGTAAATATGGAATAATGTGGGGAATGTGGTGGATGGGTCGGGCAGCATGTGAGGAGAGAGGAGCAGAGTCACCGGTTCAGGTGGGAGACCCTCCACCCGTCACGTGATCCCGTTTCCTGTTCATGTTTTTCTGCAGATCTGCAGAATCTGCGGGTCACTGCTCTACGTGTCCGTGTAGCTTCCTCTTTCCCCGTTCAGACAAGTCAGTGAGATCCGGATCTGTCACGTCCTCTCGTTGTGGGTGGACAATGTTTTTTTTCTCTGCAATAGTTTCTGCATGTTTCATTCCACTGTTTTGAGGCGCTGAAGTGCAGCCGATGTTTCTGGATGTCTGACCCATTTATGTGAGAATTTAGCCTTTTCTATTTATCTGAGCTTCTCATAAATGTGAAAAGTTTAATTCAGCTTCACCTTAGAATTTCCAAAGCAACAACCCAGTCAGTCAAATAGTTCCACACAATTAAGATAGTTTATTATATCTTTAATTTTTTTTCTATTTTTGTACTATATATGTATATTCTTATTTTAAATCACAATTGTTAAAAACTATTGTTATGAATTGGGTTCTACTGCTACTGCAGGGACAACGAATTTCATGACATATGCCGGTGCTATTAAACCTGATTCTGATATTGATATGGGAGACCCACCACCATTCACCTGATCCCATTTACCGCAGATCGTAATGTGAGATTGAAGCATTTTCCATATATTTACTTTCCACAGAAATGACAACAATTCAGTTTCCTTCTGAGGTTCCAGAGCAGAAGCTCAGTCTGTCTAATATTTCCACACAATTAAAATGGGAAATTTGTTTATTATCATCATGTACTGAGCTACAGTGGAAATCTTGCCTGATGTACCATCCACACAGACAGATACATTACAACAGTACATTGAGCTGATATACGACAAAACACTCACTGTAACAAAGCATTATGGCTGCAGAGAAAGTGCAGTGCAGATTGACATATGGTGCAGGGTCACGTCGAGTTACATTGTGAGGTCGAGTCCATTTTATCATTCATTTGGCTTGTAACTGCAGACAGGAAACCATCCTTCAGCCTGGTGTTACGCACTTTAAAGCTTTTGTATCTCTCCGCCAATGTGGGAGCGGGTTTGCAGCAAGAATGTCCAGGTTATGAGGTTCTTTGTGTACATGGCCTGCTTTTCCGAGGCAGGGGAAGTGTAGGGAGAGTCCATGGAGGGGAGGCTTGTTTCTCTGATGTTCTCTGTTCTCCATAGTTCTCTGCAGTTCCTTGCAGTCATCGGCAGAGAAGTAGCCATACGAAGGCATTAAGTATCGACAAGGAGCTCAGAGACCTTGGCCTTCACCCTGCCTTGTGTAGCTGAATCCTGGACTTCCTGTCAGATCGCCGGCAGGTGGTAAGAGTGGGCTCCATCTCCTCTGTCTCTCTGACCCTCAGCACACATACCCCACAGGGTTGTCACTTTGGCCCCCTCCTTTACTCTCTGTGCACCCATGACTTGTGTTGCCACCCACAGCTCCAATCTGCTAATTAAATTTTGCTGACAGCACTACATTGATTGGCCTAATCTCAAATACTGATAACAATCAATCAAATGCCTCCTGACAAGGCTCGGTCCAAACAAACTTTTCACCCTTCTTCAGGAGATTAGTCAGAGGAAGAGCGATAGCAGCAAAGTTCTTACAGAACTTACGGTAACATCCATCCATTCCCAGAAACCTTCTAAGAGCCTTCTTAGCAGTCAGAATAAGAACTTGAGAAATTGCCTGGACTTTTGCCTGAACAGGAGCCAACGTGCTTTGACCTACAACATAGCCAAGACAGGTCACACTGGCATGGCCAAATTCACTCTTAGCCAAGTTAACTGTAAGGTTGTCCTAGGAAAGCCTGTCAAATAGCTTTTCTACTGCAGAGATATGCTCTTCCCAAGTGCCACTCCCTGTAACTAAGTCATCAATATAGGTATCTGTGTGTTCTAACCCTCGAATTACAAAATCAATCATTCTCTGGGATGTTACTGGAGCATTTTTCCTTCCAAAAGGCAAAACATTGTATTCATACAACCCAGATGGTGTCACAAACGCAGAAATTTCTCTACCTCTGTCCGTCAATGGAACACACCAATGCCCTTTCAACAAATCAATCTTTGTTAGAAATTGGGTTTTCCAGCCTCATCGATGCAATCATCCACTCTAGGGATAGAATAGGCATCTGTTTTTGTTACTGCATTTACCTTTCTATATTCAGTGCAAAATCTAACACTACCATCAGGTTTGGGCACAATAATGCAGGGTGACTCCAATCTCATTTTGAAGGCCAAATAATACCATTCTCCAGCATATACTCAATTCCCTGGTCAGCCAGTTTACACTTTTCTACGTTCATGCTATATGGGTGTTGTTTAATCAGTTTGGCTTGACCAACATCTACATCATGTACTGCGACCGTGGTTTGCTTGGGGACATCGGGAAATAAATCTTTAAACTTCAGAATTAATTCCTTCAGCTGTGGATGTTGCTTTGGCTGCAGATGAGACAACTTGTTATCAATGTTTTCTGGAACAACCGAGTTCATTAGCCTAACTGGGACCATGTTTGGCTTGTGAAAAGTCTCAGACGAGTCAATTGTTTCATTCTCAGGGTTGCCAGTTTCATTTGTTTTGACAACAACACACACAGATGGTACCTGCTTGTCAAAACAGGCTTTATCATATTTATGTGTACCACCTGTGTTAGTTCAAGTCAGTTGGGTGTTTTAATAACATAATTCACATCATTAATTTGGGAGACTATGTCATACGAATTTCACCTGAAGTGGATTCGTCAACATAAGACAAGCACCTTATCTCCCACCTGGTATTTTCTTTCGCAAGCCCTGTTATCAAACCAACACTTCATTTTGTTTTGAGAAATCTTTAAGTTTTGTCTCGCTAGACTACTAGCTTGGTGTAGTTTATTTTTGAACTTCAAAACATAGTCTAACGAGTTAACATGTACATCCCCATCAATCCACCGTTCCTTTTAACAAGGTCAAAGGTCCCTCTGTGACCAAATACAAGTTCAAATGGAGTAAAGCCCAGTGATTCCTGTACTGACTCTCTTTCTGTGGACAAAAGCAAATGTATTCCTTCATTTGGACAAAAGCAAATGTATTCCCTCATCCCAGTCTTTTCCATTTTCAACACAATATGTCTTAATCATTGTTTTGAGGGTAGAATGAAATCTTTCTAAAGCCCCTTGTGATTCTGTATGGTACGCAGATGATGCAATTTGTTTTGCTCCCAGTTCAGAAACTACCTGCTGGAATAATCCAGATGTAAAATTACATCCTCGATCAGACTGGATTTCTTTAGGCAATTCGAATAAACTGAAAATTTTGGTAAGAGCCTTCGCCACAGTTTTAGCTTTAATATTTCTGAGAGGTATTGCCTCTGGGAATCTGGATGCAGTACACATAATAGTTAGCAGAAACTGATGGCCTGCTTTAGTCTTTGGCAATGGGCCAACACAATCCACTATAACTTTGGAAAAGGGTTCACCGAATGCAGGTACAGGCCACTGGGGTGAGCTCATTCGGTTTACCCACAACTTGACAAGTGCCTTTTGGAAACTCTTATTCAGGGTAAACATAACTTCATGAGTTAAAGCAAACTGATCTGCTAATCTAGCAGATTCCTACATAGTGGCAGCATCATTTCCATCTAAATACGTCTTTATGTCATCAGGGATGCCCCCTCTGAATTCTTCAATTAAAACCAACTCTTTCAAGCTGTTAAAATCATCATTTACATGTTCAGATGTGCACCAGCGGTCAATGCACACAAATTTCTCATAAGCAAATTCCGTATGTCTGGTTCACAGATTTCTTCAAATTTCTAAACTTTTGCCTGTCTGCTTCTGGGACCAACTCGTAAGCTTTGAGCACAGCCTGGTTCACTATGTCATAATGTGTGGCGCGTGACCATGTGGTTAAGGTGTTTAACTAGCGATCTGAAAGTCATAAGTTCGAGCCTCAGCCGAGGCAGCGTGTGTGTCCTTGAGCAAAGCACTGAACCACACACTGCTCCTGCACATTTATAGCCCAGTGGCGATGATTGGGGTAGCATAAATAAATAAATAATAAGCTGCTTCAGCAACTGTCAAAGCAGAATAGGCTTGCTAAGCCTTCCCCTTAATTACACTTTGTAAGAGAATTTTCTTTCTGCTTTTCTGCCTCTCCAGCCTGAAACTGCCTCTGCCTTTCCAGAGCCTCCCATCTTTAATTTTTCTAACTTGTACTGGAGCTCAAGCTCACGAGGTTTACTTTCAGGAAACACCTCCAGCTCCTCCACATTAAACACACCCTCAGATACATAATGTTCAGCTATTATCCTCTGCATCTGTGCCCTCCTCATTGTCAATTTCACCTTAGCAAGTATTAACGTTTTAGCAATACTCAATCCTTCTGGTGTCCGCTAATGCCTGAGAGGTTCACATTTCCAGATATCTATCAACATCCATTGCTGCTGATTTTCCACACACAAATAAATCAAAAGGGATTTCCCCAATGAAATCGATATTAAATCAATCCTTAAATTTGTTCATATCCCAGACGCAGGACCCATTTTCTTACAAACCGTAATGCTTTAGGATCGAACCAGCAGCAACAGACTACTCCCAGTGGCCACACATTTTAATTCCATGTCCTATTCCCATTCTGATATGTCTATCCATGGCCTCCTCTACTGTCAAAATTAATCCAAACTCAGGTTGGAGGAACAACACCTTACATACCAGCTGGGTAGCCTCCAACCTGATGGGATGAACATTGGCTTCTCTAACTTCCATTAATGCCCCTCTTCCCCTTCGTACGCCATCACTGACATATTTAATTGTTTGCCTGTTTTCCATGTCTCCCTGGTGCTTCCCCACCACCTTTCTTTCTCCCGAGGCCTCCTGTCCGATGATCCTTTCCCATCTCCAGCTCTGTATCACTTTCGCCAATCACCTTTCCAGCTCTTAGCTTCATCCCACCCACTCCAGTCTTCTCCTATCATTTCGCATTTCCCCCTCCCCGCATTACATTCAAATCTCTTAGTATCTTTCCTTTCAGTTAGTCCTGACGAAGGGTCTCAGCCTGAAACGTTGACAGTTCTTCTCCTTATTGATACTGCCTGGCCTGCTATGTTCCACCAGCATTTTGTGTGTGTTGTTTGAATTTCCAGCATCTGCAGATTTCCTCGTGAGTGTTATGTGTATAAATATAACTCCCAAACTATTGAGCTCGGGGGAAACAAGGTTTGGAGTCTTGAGATGGTAAAGTATGAAAGTTCTGTTCAACCACAGAATAGGTGATGAGAGAGAGATATTTGTAATCCAGGGTAAATGTTGAGAGAAGGCAATTATGTCGTATTCCACAGGTTACATGGTGGTAAATTGATACCAACAGTCGCTGTAGATTTTATCTGTCATCCTTCCAAATCCACATACTAATTATCACCCGAAGTGACTTGTCATAATTGGTATCATCTTAATGAATTACCACACCACAGCCAGGCAATGGTTAACACATAAGTGGTCTCCACAGGATACCCCAAATCAGATCCACTCCTATGGGTCAAATGAGGTGACAACCACACATTCGATGTACGGTGAATCGATAACTAGCCCACCCTTGTGGGCAAAGGAAAGTTCCAAACAGTGACCCTTGGCCACTAGTTCCCTGGTTTCGATTCTTCCATTTTTCCTCCTTCGTCTCCGTTTGACTCTGAGTGTCTGTGTCCTCGGTTAAAACTAAACAAGCTGCAAGTCAGACACATTTGCCTTCTTAATCTCTCTCTCTCTTAAAATGACAATCCACAGCAAACAAAACCTAGGGATTCATAACAATGGCCACTCCCCATTGTGTGCTGACAGGTGTGCCAGTAGGTGGGATGACTGAGTGAATCCTTTCCCACATTCTCAGCAGGTGAACGGCCTCTCTCTAGTGTGAACTCGCTGATGTTTCTGTAGGGTGAATGACTGAGTGAATCCCTTCCCACAGATTGAGCAGGTGAACGGCTTCTCCCCACTGTGAACTCGCTGATGACTCTGTAGGTGGGATGACTGATTGAATCCCTTCCCACAGAATGAGCAGGTGAACGGCTTCTCCCCAGTGTGAACTCGCTGATGTACAAGTAGGGTAGATGACTGAGTGAATCCTTTCCCACAGACTGAGCAGGTGAATGGCCTCTGCCCAGTGTGAACTCGCTGATGTACCAATAGGGTAGATGACTGAGTGAATCCTTTCCCACAGACTGAGCAGGTGAATGGCTTCTCCCCAATGTGAACTCGCTGGTGTCTCTGTAGGTTAGCTAACCGAGTGAATCCCTTCCCACAGACTGAGCAAGTGAACGGCCTCTCCCCAGTGTGAACTCGCTGATGACTCTGTAGGTGAGATGAATGAGTGAATCGCTTCCCACAGACTGAGCAGGTGAACGGCCTCTCCCCAGTGTGAACTCGCTGATGACTCTTTAGGGCGGAAGAGTCAGCATATCTCTTCCCACATTCTGAGCAGGTGAATGGCTTCTCCCCAGTGTGAACTCGCTGATGTCTCTGTAGGCTGGATAAATTAGTGAATCTTTTCCCACAGACTGAGCAGGTGAACGGCTTCTCCCCAGTGTGATCTCGCTGATGTCTCTGTCGGCTGAATAAATTAGTGAATCTCTTCCCACAGACTGAGCAGGTGAACAGCTTCTCCCCAGTGTGAACTCGCTGATGTACCAGTAGGGCAGATGACTGAGTGAATCCTTTCCCACAGACTGAGCAGGTGAATAGCTTCTCCCCAGTGTGAACTCGCCGGTGTCTCTGTAGGGTGGATGAGCGAGTGAATCTCTTCCCACATTCTGAGCAGGTGAACGCTTTCTCCCCGGTGTGAACTTGCTGGTGACTCTGTAGGTGGGATAACTGAGTGAATCCCTTTCCACATTCTGAGCAGGTGAATGGCCTCTCCCCAGTGTGAACTCGCTGGTGACTCTGTAGTTGGGATAAATGAGTGAATCTCTTCCCACAGACTGAGCAGGTGAATGGCTTCTCCCCAGTGTGAACCCGCTGGTGAGCCATTAGGTCAGATGACTGAGTGAATCCTTTCCCAGAAATTCAGCAGATGACCAGCCTCTGCCCAGTGTGGTGTGAACTGATTGGTGTGTCCACAGGTGGGAAGACCGACTGAACCCCTTCCCACACACAGAACAGGTGAATGGCCTTGCCCAGTGTGAATTTGCTGATGTACCTTCAATTGTGATAACCGAGTGAATCCATTCCCACTGTCTGAGCAGGTGAAAGGCCTTTCTCCTGTGTAAATTACAGGCGTGCCAGTTGGTCAAATGACCAAGTGAAACCTTCCCCACAGTCTCAGCAGGAAGGATGGTCAATTGGATCCCTTGCTCCACTTCTTAAATATCTCGACAGAGACAACAAAACTGGCGTGCAATGTTTGAGCTTCCTGGAGACAAATTCCTTCTCATTTTTAACCTGTAAAAAGATTTACAAAATCCATCAATGGGTGTAGTTCAACATTTCAGATGAGATCACTTGAGTTGTCAAGGTGTGATCTGGTATCACACTGTTACAGTGAGGTTCAACGAAAGTTGGACAGAGAAATCATCTCCTGACTGGGCAGAGTGCTGGTATCTGGAATGACCATCAAATCCCCGATGCTCTTCCTGTCTCTAAAAGAATGGGGCATTTCTGCCGTCTCCTGGCTCAGTTTCACTCTCTCCATTGGTATTATTCCCTGTTCCCACTGAGCTGCATCTGTTCCTCACCCCACAGTAACTGAAACACTCTCACATAAATAGTTTTTCTTGACGTGCAGCTGGGATCTTCTTTTTATGTATTATTAACTTAAAGTGCCACAGTTTTTTTTAAAAACTATATATTTAATTGTGTTTTTAAGTAATTACAAGTGTGGAAAAAAATGTATATATCCCTTCCCCCCTCCCCTCTAACTTCCCTATATCAAAAGAAGAGAAAGTTAGAAAGAAAGAAAAAGAAAGTGCCTGGTTGTTGGAAGATCTCCACATGCTCCATGGAGTTCTTAATAACTTTAGTATGTATATTTATTTCTTTCCCCAAGTAACCAATTGTTTCATCTTCAGAGCACCTATATATTTAGTCCTGTCTTTTGTAAATAAGGGCACCAAATTTTCAAAAATGTTTCATATTTATCTCTTAAATTATAAGTAATTTTCTCTAATGGATTACAGCCATAGATTTCTTTCTTCCAACAATCTATACTTAAATATGTATCCGATTTCCAAGTAACTGCAATAGCCTTTTTGGCTACTGCCAGTGCAATTTTTATGAATTCTTTCTGATATTTATTTAGTTTGAGTTTCGGTTTTATCCCTTCAATATCACCTCATAAAAGTAATATTGGACTATGAGGAAGTTGTATTCCCGTAATTTGTTCCAGTAAAATTCTTAAATTTGTCCAAAAATGTTGAATTTTAGAACAAGACCATGTAGAATGTAAAAATGTACCAGTTTCTTGGTTACATCTGAAACACTGATCAGATAAACTTGGATTTAATTTATTTATTTTTTGTGGTGTAATATATAATTGATGTAGAAAGTTATATTGCACTAATCTTAACCGAACATTTATTGTATTTGTCATACTATCAAGACATATTCTTGACCAATTTGTTTCTTCAATTTTAATATTCAAATCACTTTCCCATTTTTGTCTTGACTTATGGACAAGATTCAAATTTGTTTTTGAATCAAATTATACATACAAGATATAATTTTTTTAATATTTCCTTTTTGAATTAAAATTTCTATTTCATTAGATTTCGGCAATAACATTGTTTAACCTAGATTTTCTCTTATATAAGCCCTTAGTTGAAAGTAACAAAATAAAGTGTTACTTGATACTTTATATTTATTCTTTAATTGATCGAATGACATTAATATACCTCCTTCAAAACAATCTCCTATGTATCTAATCCCTTTTTGAAACCAATTATATAAAAGTTGATTGTCCATTGTAAAAGGAATAAGTCTATTTTGAATTAAAGATCTCTTTGCTTATAAAGATTTTTTTGTCTCATCATCAACATTTATCTTATTCCATAAATTAATCAAATGTTTTAATATAGAAGCTTCTTTCTTTTCCCGTATCCATTTAGATTCCCATTTATATATAAAATCTTCTGGTACGTTTTCTCCTATTTTATCTAGTTCTATTCTAATCCATGCCGGTTTATCTTTCTCAAAAAAAGATGCAATAAATCTAAGTTGATTTGCTTTATAATAATTCTTAAAATTTGGAAGTTGTAACCCTCCTAGATCAAATTTCCATGTCAATTTTTCCAACAATATTCTTGACATCTTACCTTTCCAGACAAACCTCCTCACATATTAGTTTAACTCTTGAAAAAACTTCTGGGGTAATTGTATTGGTAATGATTGAAATAAATATTGTAGTCTAGGGAATATATTCATTTTTATAGTATTTACTCTACCTACTAATGTTATTGGTAATGCCATCCATTTATCAAGATCTTCCTGAATTTTTTTCAAAAGTGGTGAATAATTTAATTTGTATAAGTTTTTTATATCATTATCAACTCTTATACCTAAATATTTTATACCATTTGCCGGCCATCTAAATTGAGTTATTAATCGACATTGACTATAATCTCCATTAGTAAGAGGTAAAATTTCACTTTCATCCCAATTTACTTTATAACCTGATATTTTCCCATATTCTTCTAATCTATAAGATAATGGATCTGTTAAATAAAGTAGAACATCATCAGCAAATAAATTAATCTTGTATTCTTCCTGATTAACTCTGAAACCCTTAATATCTGGGTCCATTCTAATTAATCCAGCTAATAGCTCTATTGCCAACACAAACAAAGCAGGTGATAATGGTCAACCTTGCCTAGTTGATCTTGTTAACTGAAATGGTGTCAAAATTTGACCATTTG
Organism: Hemitrygon akajei; assembly: GCF_048418815.1. Classification (NCBI taxonomy): domain Eukaryota; kingdom Metazoa; phylum Chordata; class Chondrichthyes; order Myliobatiformes; family Dasyatidae; genus Hemitrygon; species Hemitrygon akajei. The sequence continues at coordinate 31,092 of NW_027332134.1, read as the reverse complement.
TCACTACTTTAGCTTTGGGATTAGTATTTAAGGTTTTAATCCATTTTATAAATGATGTTCCTAATCCATATTTTTCCAATACCTTAAATAAAAAATCCCATTCCAATCTTTCAAATGCTTTTTCTGCATCTAAAGCAACTGCCACACTCGTTTCCTCCCTCTTTTGCGCTAAATGAATTATACTAATTAAACGGGTTACATTATCTGCCAATTGTCTATTTTTGATAAATCCTGTTTGATCCATATGCACTAATTTTGATAAGCATTTAGATAATCTATTAGATAAGATTTTTTTTAAACTTTTTTTATTGTTTTCAAATTTTATAATCAGTATTTAATAAAAAAATAGGTCTATATGATGCTGGCTTTAAAAGGTCTCTATCTTTTTTTGGCAATACTATTAAAATAGCTGTTGAAAAAGATTCTGGAAGTCTATGCGTTCTTTCCGCTTGATGTATTAACTCCATAAAGGGAGAAATTAATAAATCTTTAAACTTTTTATAAAATTCAGGTGGAAAACCATCTTCTCCTGGAGATTTATTACTTTGAAGTGATCCCAGAGCTTCTTTAACCTCCTTCACTGTAAAAGGCATACCTAATCCCTTCTGTTCTTCCGTATTTAAGTGCCACAGTTTTAACGCCATATGAAAAATTCCTGCTGAAATGACTGGTTGGTTCACACAGCTGTCAAAAGGGGTTAGAGTGAATGTTTGTATTATTTCAGGTTCTTGTCACAATCATAGAAAATTTCAACACAGAAACAGGCCCTTTGGGCCATCTAGTTTATGCTGAAATATTTAAACAGCCCACTCCCACACCTCTACCATCCAGGTACCAACACAAACCTCTTAAATGTTGAAATCGAGCTCGCATGCACCACTTGTGCTGGCTGCTCATTCCACAGCCGGATAACCGTCTGTGTGAAGAAGTTTCCCCTCATGTTCCCCTTAACATTTCACCTTTCACCCTTAACCCATGGCCTCTGGTTGTCATCCCACCCAATCTTCGTGGAAAAAGCCAGTTTGCATTAACACTATCTGTGCCTCCATATCACAATCAAATCTCCCCTCAATCTTCTGCATTCCAAGGAATAAAGTCCTGATTTGTTCAATCTTTCCTTATAACCCAAGTCCTCCAGACATGGCAACATCCTTGTGAATTTTCTCTGAAATCTCTGATCTTCTTTTACATCTTTCCAGTAGGTAGGTGACCAAAACTGCACACAATACTTCAAATTAGGCCTCACCAATGTCTTCTAGAAGTCAACATAACATCCATCTATTGTTATCAGTACTTTGGTTCATTAAAGGCAATGGGCTGAAATCATTCTTTCCATCCCTATCTACCACTTTCAGTGAATTAAGGACTTGTATTCCCAGGTCCCTTTCTTCCACAACACTCCTCTGTGCCCGACCAATCACTGTGAAAGACCTCCCTTGGTAGGTCATACCAAAGTGCAACAACTCACACTGGTCTGCATTAAGTTCCATTTTCCATTTCTAAAACCATTTTCCCACCTGGTCCAGATCACACTGCAAGCCATGATAGTCTTCTCGGAGTCCGCTAAACCCCCAGTCTTGTTGTCATCCTCAAATTTGCTGATCCAGTTAACCACACTATCATCCAGATTACAGATATAGATGACAAACAACAACAGATCCAGATCTAAACATAGTCTAACAAGTTAACAGGTACATCCCCATCAATCCATTGTTCCTTTAACAAGGACAAAGGTCCCCTCACTCTACAACCAAATACAAGTTCAAATGGAGTAAATCCCAGTGATTATTGTACCAACTCTCTTACTGTGAACAAAAGCAAATGTATTCCTTCATTCCAGTCTTTTCCATTTTCAACACAATATGTCTTAATCATTGTTTTGAGGGCAGAATGAAATCTTTCCAAAGCCCCTTGTGATTCTGGATGGTATGCAAATGTTGTAATTTGTTTAGTTCCCAGTTCATAAACTACCTGCTGGAATAACCCAGATGTAAAATTACTTCCTTGATCAGACTGGATTTCATTCAGCAAACCAAATAAAGTAAAAAAAAACTTGGTAATAGCCTTCGCCAGTTTTACCTTTATTATTTCTGAGAGGTATTGCCTCTGGGAATCTGGATGCAGTACACATAATAGTTAGCAGATACTGACGGCCAGCTTTAGTCTTTGGCAAAGGGCCAGCACAATCCACTATAAATTTTGAAGAGGACTCACCAAATGCAGGTTTAGACTGCAGTGGGGCCACTGGGGTGACCTGATTAGGTTTACCCACAACTTAACAAGTGTGATAGGTTCTGCGAAAGGTCACAACATCTGTCCTCAAATTAGGCCAGTAACATTTTTTTGATAATCCTGTTTAGTTTTATTCACTCCAAAATGTCGACGTAAGGGTATACTGTGGGCCAAAGTTAAAATTTCAGTCCTATAAACTTTAGGAACTACAACTTGGTGAACAATTGCCCATTCCTCACTCGAAGGTACAGCAGGTGGCCTCCACTTCCTCATTAGCACTCCATCCTTGAGATAATACCCTACTGGCACTTTCTTAATCTCATCATCTGAGAGAGCTGTTTCTTTTAAAGCTTCAATATCAGGGTCTTCGTTCTGTTCTGCTATAAACTCCTTCCTAGACAGGGATAAATCTTTCTCATCAGACTTACTAACTGAATCCTGTTGAAACAATGAAGGCAGAAAAGTCCCTGACTGGTCTTCATAACCTGCATCCCGATTTTGGCTATCATGGGTATCAGAATCATGCTGCACAGAACCGTCTGCATCAGCAGACTGTTTAGCCATACTTCAAGTTACTGTGCAGGAAGGATAAATGTTAAAATCCATCTGTGGGTCGTCAGTGGTTGGGTTAGTTGTCAACTGCACTGCAGGAACAACTTTACCATCTGCCAGGTCATTCCCTAACAGCAAAGTAATATCTCCCACCGGTAAACTGAAGCATAATCTGATCTTAACAGGTCCCGAAACCAATCCTGACAGTAAAGTTACCTTGTGCAATGGCACGGAAACCATGCCGCCCCCAATGCCTTTAATAAGATTTACCTCAGCAGTGTCAGTCTCATCACCAAACTTTAGAACGCTGTCTAACGTACAGACAGACAGACATACTTTATTGATCCCGAGGGAAATTGGGTTTGGTTACAGCCGCACCAACCAAGAATAGTGAAGAAATATAGCAATATAAAACCATAAATAATTAAATAATAATAAGTTAATCATGCAAGTGGAAATAAGTCCAGGACCAGCCTATTGGCTCTGGGTGACTGACACTCCGAGGGAGGAGTTGTAAAGTTTGATGGCCAGAGGTAGGAATGACTTCCTATGACGCTCAGTGTTACATCTCGGTGGAATGAGTCTCTGGCTGAATGTACTCCTGTGTCTAACCAGGACATTATGGAGTGGATGGGAGTCATTGTCCAAGATGGCATGCAACTTGGACAGCATCCTCTTTTCAGACACCACCGTCAGACAGTCCAGTTCCACCCCCACAACATCACTGGCCTTACGAATGAGTTTGTTGATACTGCTACCCTAGCCTGCTGCCCCAGCACACAACAGCAAATATTATAGCACTGGCCACCACAGCCTCCTAGAACGAGTGACTGAGGAGCCCCAGTAACTCGAAGAATTTTCACTGGTACCGGGGTTGACCATTCATTTACTAATACAATCCCATCTGACATAAAATGTTTGAATCCTTTCTTAACTCAGACCTTAACTGAGCCTCAACAGAATGTTCAGAACCCTGTGGGTTTATAGGTGCTTCAACATAGGCATTTGGGACTGCCTCCTTTTCCTTTTTCTTCTTCAGGACAGAACAATTAGCCATCACATAACCAGCTTTCTTACAACAGTAACAAGTAAGACCAGAATATTTCTCCTTCAACTGCTTCCCTTCATCCTTACTCTTATCACTAGTCCAAACTTTAATTTCTGGTTTGCCCTGGTTATCCCTGCTACTCTTTTGGAAGCTCTTATTCGGGATAAACTTAACCTTAGGAGTTAAAGCAAACTCATCTGCTAATCTAGCAGACTCCTGCAAAGTGGCAGCATCCTTTTCATTTAAATATGTCTTTATGTCATCAGGGACGCACCTTTCGAATTCTTCAATTAAAACCAACTCTTTCTATCTGTAAAATCATCATTTATATTTTTATACATGCACCAGTGGTCAAAACACACAGACTTCTGAGAAGCAAATGCCAGATAAGTCTGATTCACAAATTTCCAAATTTTTTCCTGTGTGATTCTGGGACCAACTCGTAAGCTTTGAGCACAGCCTGTTTCACTATGTCATAATCAGCTGCTTCATCAACTATCAAAGCAGAATAGGCCATGGCCTCCTCTACTGACAAGATGAAGCGACACTCAGGTTGGAGGAACAACACCTTATCTACCGGTAGCCTCCAACCTGATGGCGTGAACATTGACTTTTCTAACTTCCGTTAACACCACTCCTCACCTTCTCACTCCATCCGTGATATATTTAGATTTTTTGTTCCCTCTTTCTCTGCCCATCACTCTGCCTGTTCTCCATCTCCCTCTGGTGCCCCCCTCCCCCTTTCTTTCTCCCTAGGCCTCCCGTCCCATGATGCTGTCCCTTCTCCAGTTTTGTATCCCTTTTGCCAATCACCTTTCCGGCTCTCAGCTTCACCCCACCTCCTCCGGTCTTCTATCTTTCACATTTCCCCCTCCCCCCCAACTTTCAAATCTCTTACTATCTTTCCTTTCAGTTAGTCCTGACGAAGGGTCTCGGCCCGAAACGTTGACAGCGCTCCTCCCTATAGATGCTGTCTGGCCTGCTGTGTTCCACCAGCATTTTGTGTGTGTTGCCCAAACTATTGAGCTCGGGGGAATCAAGGCTTAGAGTCTTGAGATGGTAAAGTAGGCAAGTTCAGTTTATCCACAGAATAGGTGATGAGAGAGATATTTGTAATCCAGGGTAAATGTTGAGAGAAGGCAATTATGTCAAATTCCTCAGGTTCCATGGTGGCAAAATGAGAGAACAGTCGCTGTAGATTTTATCTGTCATCATTCCAAAATCTCACATACTAATTATCACACAAAGTGACTTGTCACAAGGAGTATCATCTTCAAGTGAATTACCACACCACACCCAGGCAAGGGTTAACACATCAGCAGTCTTCACAGGATACCCCAAATCAGATCCACTCCTATGGATCAAACGAGGTGACAACTACACATTCGATGTACGGTGAATCGATGATTAATCCACCCTTGTGGGCATAGGAAAGTTCCAAACAGTTATCCTTGGCCATTAGTTCCCTGGTTTTCATCCTTCCATTTTACCTCTTTCATCTCCGTCTGACTCTTGAGTGTCTGTGTCCTCGCTTACAACTAAACAAGCTGCAAATCAGACTGAATCACCTTAATATCTCTCTCTCAGAATGACAGCCTACAGCAAATGAAACCTAGCGATTCATAACAATGGCCACTCCCCATTGTGAACTGACTGGTGTGCCAGCAGTTGGGATGACTGAGTGAATGCTATCCCACATTCTGAGCAGGTGAATGGCTTCTCCTCGGTGTGAACGCGCTGATGCCTCTGTAGGCTGGATAAATAAATGAATCCCTTCCCACAGTCTGAGCAGGTGAACGGTTTCTCCCCAGTGTGAACTCGCTGGTGACTCTGTAGGGTGGATGACTGAGTGAATCCCTTCCCACAGACTGTGCAGGTGAACGGCTTCTCCCCAGTGTGAATTTGCAGATGTCTCTGTAGGCTGGATAAATGAGTGAATCTCTTCCTACAGACTGAGCAGGTGAACGGCCTCTCCCCAGTGTGAACTCGCTGGTGACTCTGTAGGGTGGATGACTGAGTGAATCCCTTCCCACAGACTGAGCAGGTGAACGGCTTCTCCCCAGTGTGAATTTGCTGGTGTCTCTGTAGGGTGGATGAATCAGTGAATCTCTTCCCACAGACTGAACAGGTGAACGGCTTCTCCCCAGTGTGAACTCGCTGGTGTCTCTGTAGGGTGGATGACTGAGTGAATCTCTTCCCACATTCTGAGCAGGTGAACGGTTTCTCCCCAGTGTGAACTCGCTGGTGACTCTGTAGGGTGGATAACTGAGTGAATCTCTTCCCACAGACTGAGCAAGTGAATGGCTTCTCCCCAGTGTGAACTTGCTGATGTCTCTGTAGGGTGGATAACTCAGTGAATCCTTTCCCACATTCTGAGCAGGAGTACGGCCTCTCCCCAGTGTGAACTCGCTGATGACTTTGTAGGTTGGATAACTCAGTGAATCTCTTCCCACATTCTGAGCAGGTGAACGGCTTCTCCCCAGTGTGAACTCGCTGATGACTCTGTAGGTTGGATAACTCAGTGAATCCCTTCCCACATTCTGAGCAGGTGAACGGCCTCTCCCCAGTGTGAACTCGCTGATGACTCTGGAGGTGGGATAACCGAGTGAATCTCTTCTTACAGACTGAGCAGGTGAATGGCCTCTCCCCAGTGTGAACTCGCTGATGTACCAGTAGGGTGGATGACTCAGTGAATCCCTTCCCACAGACTGAACAGGTGTACGGCTTCTCCCCAGTGTGAACTCGCTGATGTTTCCATAGCGTGGAAGAGTGAGTGAATCTCTTCTCACAGACTGAGCAGGTGTACAGCCGCTCCCTGGTGTGAACTCGCTGGTGAGCCATTAGGTCAGATGACTGAGTGAATCCTTTCCCAGAAGTTCAGCAGATGGCCAACCTCTGCCCGGTGTGGTGTGAACTGACTGGTGTGTCCACAGGAGGGAAGACCAACTGAATCCTTTTTCACACACAGAACAGATGAATGGCCTTGGCCAATGTGAACTTGTTGATGTACCTTCAATTGTGATAACTGAGTGAATCCACTCCCACTGTCTGAGCAGGTGAACAGCTTTTCTCCTGTGTAAAATGACGGTTGGTCAAATGAAGAACGGTCGATTGAATCCCTTGCCCCATTTCTTAAACATCTAGACAGAGACAACAAAACTGGCATGCCATGTTTGAGATTCCTGGAGACAAATTCCTTCTCATTTTTAACCTGTAAAAAGATTTATAAAATCCATCAATGGGTGTAGGACAACATTACAGATGAGATTACTTGAGTTGCCAAGGTTTGATCTGTATCACACTGTTAGAGTGAGGTTCTACCCAAGTTGGACAGAGAAATCATCTCCTGACTGGGCAGAGTGCTGGTATCTGGAATGACCATCAACTCCCTGATGCTGTTCCTGTTTCTATAAGAATGGGGCATTTCTGCCATCTCCAATTTGTGCCTTGGCTCAGTTTGACTCTCTCCATTGGTATTATTCCCTGCTCCTGCTGAGCTGCATGGGTGCCTGGCCCCACAGTAACTGAAACAGTCTCACGCAAACAATCTTTCTTGACATGCAGCTGGGATCTTCTTTTATGTATTATTAACTTAAAGTGCCACAATTTCAAAGCCATATAAAAAATTCCTGCTAAAATGAATGGTTGGTCCACACAGCTGTTAAAAGATCTTAGAGTGAATTTTTGTAATATTTCAGGTTCTTGTAGAAAAGTACAACACAGAAACAGGCCCTTTGGGCCATCTAGTTTGTGCTGAACTATTTAAATTGCCCACTCCCATATCCCTACCATCCAGGTACCTATACGAACCTCTTAAATATTGAAATTGAGCTCACATGCACCACTCATGATGGCTGTTCATTCCACACCCGGATGACCGTCTGTGTGAAGAAGTTTCCCCTCATGTTCCCCTTAACATTTCACCTTTCACGCTTAACCCATGGCCACTGGTTGTAGTCCCACATCAATCAGTGGTAAAAGCCAGCTTGAATTTACACCTTCACTTTAGTTGAAAATACTCAACAGGCGCTTTCTAAATGGTCACCTATGTTGATGTCATTGACAGGTCGAATAAATGCTATAAAAATGGTTATTCTAATGAAATTTTTATATATATTTCAAGCAGTTGCCTCTTTTGTTCCAAAAACATTTTTTGATAAAATAGATTCTTTGATTTTATCTTAGGTTTGGAATAATAAAAGCTCTAGAGTAAATAAACTTTCATTACAAAAATCAAAAAAGATGGAGGACTGGCTTTACCAAACTTGAGATTTTATTATTGGGCAATTAATATTAGTTATATTACTTTTTGGATTTATGATACAGACGACCAAGATCACCCTTCATGGTTACAGTTGGAGGAAAATTCAGTAATGGGGTTTTCGTTAGCTTCTTTATTAGGAGCTCCTCTTCCGTTTTTGTTCTCCAGAATAGGTAGACAAGCTCTTAACCCTATTCTTAAACATACTTTAAAAATTTGGTTTCAATTTCGTAGATTTTTTTAATTAAATGATTCTTTACTTCCTAGTAATATTTATTCTAATTTCTTTTTTATACCATCAACTTTAGATAAGGCATTTTTAACATGGAAAATTAAGGGAATTAAAACTTTTTTAGATTTGTTTTTACAAGACTGTTTAATGTCTTTCTCACAGTTAATGGATAAATATGATATCTCTAATACACATTTTTTCAGGTATTTACAGGTTAGGAATTTCTTACGCGATTTTTTACCGAATGACCCCTTGGCCTGCTCTTCAAATTTGGCTTATGTTATTTTTCAGTTTAAACCTTTTCAAAAACGATTAATAGCTATCATTTATACACAGTTAATGAATGCTCGCATGTCGCCTAATGATAGGGTTCAACGTACCTGGGAAGTAGAACTTCAATATTCACTTTCAAATAATCAATGGAGTAAAATTTATTATTTAGTCAATAGTTCATTTATCTGCGCACGACATATCTTAATTCAGTTTAAGATAGTACATAGATATGTCCAAAGATAAATTGGCGCATATATTTCCAAATATAAGCCCTATTTGTGACAGATGTAACACAGAAATGGCTACTTTAACTCATATGTTTTGGTCATGTGTAACTTTAAATAATTTTTGGAGGGATGTGTTTGGAATATTATCTAAAGTTATAGATATGGATGTTCAATCTAATCCACTTACAGCAAATTTTGGGATTACTCCAGAGGAAGCAAGCAAAGTGTCTGCTTCCACCCAACATGTGATAGCTTTTTCAACTTTACTAGCTAGGAGAGCTATTTTGCTACATTGGAAAGAATCTAACCCACCTACTGTTTTCTATTGGCTCTCCTCCATTATGTCATGTCTAAGCTTGGAGAAAATTAGAAGCCGAACATTTGATACATCCTTTAATTTTGAACAAGTCTGGCGACCTTTTATTCAATATTTTCACATGATTTAATTTATTTTTATTTATTTATTTTTTAAATTCTCTTTGGGGAAAATCCTTATCCATGATGGTTTGGAGATGACTGGAAGGATGTGTTTTTTTTTCTCTCTCTCTGTTTTCTTTAATTTTATCCTCAATTGGACTGCCCAATCTTTCTTTTTCTTTCCTTTTTTTTCCTCTTTCTTTTTTTTGTTTTTTGTTTCAGTTTAGTTAGTGGGTTTTTTTCCCTTATCGATAAAATCTCCAATCCTTTTTTTCTGATTATTATGAGGAGTTGTAGTTTTTTTTTACCATTGTATATATAACAGCATAATATTTTACTTATTTGATTTTGATATCATATAATTTTTGTTTTTACTATTGCTGTTTATATGTCTTTTATATTGTCTACTTGTTAAACTCCTCTTCTGATTTGTATATTCTTTATTTGGTTATGCCGTTGGCCCCCTCCTTTGTGAAAATCGCAAGAACTCTAGTTAAGGGGGGTCAACTGACCCAAGAGAGAGAGACGTGCGAAAGACCACGTTCTTCCAAGAAGCAGAATAAAAGTGACTTTGACTATTGTCTCATGGAGACCACCTGAAAAGCCCTCGGGCAAAGTGGGCTGGTTGAGAGAGAGATCGCATTACCTGCGATCCCGTGAAGAAGTATAAAGGCGGGTCTGAGGGGAGGACCCTCAGATGCACCAAGGAAACACACGAAGGAGAAACGCTAGAAATCCTGCGACAGCGTTTTAATAGCTACAGCCGGTGGTGGGGTTCGTGTGCGTCCTTCCCTTGCCTGGGATTGGCGACTTCACCACAGAAGACAGCCTAGCTACAGGGGAAGCCACAGATGAGAGTCCATTCCCCCAACGAGACTTCCGACTACCTCCTACAGGTTGGAAAACCTGTCGGGTAAATGCTTCATGTTCTCTGTCTTTCTAACTAAAAGTGCACCAACGCGACACTTCCGCCGGCAACTAAGTGAAACTGCCATGATCTAAAAGACTTTTAGATATCCAGTGAACGATATAAAATCTACATTACCCCTAGACGACGATCGAGCTTGTGTTTTGAATGATTATTATTACACCGGTGTTTTAGATTGAGTTTTGATGATCTGAATGTTTTGTATTAACCATACGTTTGTGCCCTTGTTGAATAAAACGGTTGAAAATAGTAGCATCCGACTCAGCTAATCCATCTATCTTTGCTGGTAAGTTACCTGGTTACTGGGTTTTCGTAACAAGTGGGGGCTTGTCCGGGATTTGAAACCAAACGGGAGGGTCAGTGAATCGGGCTGTAAGTCCAAACTTAAATCTGGTTACGCAGGTAGCCAGACGAGAAACCAGCAAAGATGGATGTGCAGGAATTTAGGAGAAACCCGACGGTAGAGGCGCTATGGAAAGCTACAAAATCAGACTTGGTAAGTTTGGTGCAGGCATTAGACCTCACAGCGGTGAAGCCAGCAATGAAAAAGCAGGAAGTGCGAAGGGTCATACAACAGCATTACGTTGGGAAGAAGGTGTTTGCAGCTGAGGAGTTGGAAAATATTCCCGAAAGGAGATTAGTGAGTGGGACAAATCAGGCAGAGTTGGAGAAAGCAAGGCTGGAACATGAGTTTAAAATAAAGCAGCTAGAAGTAGAAGCAGCTGAGAAGGCTGCAGAGAGAGAAGCCGAGAGAGCTGAGAGGGAAAGAGAAGCCGAGAGAGCTGAGAGGGAAAGAGAAGCCGAGAGAGCTGAGAGGGAAAGAGAAGCCGAGAGAGCTGAGAGGGAAAAAGAAAGAGCCGCAAAGGAAAGGGCTGTGGAAAGAGAGCATGTGTTCAAACTAAAGCAGCTAGAAGCAGAAGCGAAAGAGAAACAAAGGAACCATGAATTGGAGCTGGACAGGCGAAAGCAAGAGCGAAGAACTCAAGGGGAAGAGAGAGAGGAGGGGTTTGATATTAGTCGGGCGTTGAGGTTGGTCCCCCCGTTCGAGGAGACAGATGTTGATAGTTATTTCTTGCTCTTTGAAAAGGTGGCAGGGAATCAGCAGTGGCCCAGAGAGCAATGGGTGGCGTTGTTACAAAGTGTGTTACGAGGAAAAGCACAGCGGGTATATGCCGCGCTGCCCACAGAAAGGAACGGGAATTATGATCAAGTAAAGGAGGCCATTCTCCGAGGTTACGAGTTAGTACCTGAGGCGTATAGACAAAGGTTCCGAAATTTAAAAAGAGGGTGGAATCAAACGTATACCGAGCTAGCCCATGAGAAGGGTGTGCTCTTGGACCGTTGGTGCACAGCTGAAAAGGTGGCCGAGAACTATGGGTGTCTCAGGGAGTTAGTTTTGATTGAGGAATTTAAAGGTTGCGTTCCGGAAGAGATCCGAATGTATTTAAATGAGAGGACGAATCAGTCCATCTCAGAGATGGCTAGGCTCGCAGATGAATATGCCCTAACCCACAAAAGTTTTCCTCGCCAAAAAGTTACCCGAGAGACCGTCGGAATGGTAGGGAAAGTCCGCCGGCTAAGGGAGAAACTCCGCCGGGAGCTAGCACAAAAAGTGAGGATAACAGACAGGAAACCTGGAGATCTCCTGGTTTAAACTGTTTTAATTGTGGAAAGGTGGGACATATTGCATCAAAATGCTTTGCTCCGAGAAAGGAGCCAGAGAGGGAGAGAGCAGCGACCCCTATCGGGCGTGCAGTGGTAATCAGGAAGTTGACAAGAGGGCCCCAGGTAGATGGAGTACCGGAGGGGCCGGAGACATTTAGTTCCAAAGGAACCATGTCTTTGAGGGAAGGGGACCCCCCCATCCCCGTACGAATTTGGAGAGACACGGGGGCGGAACTATCGTTAATTAGCCGTAATGTGTTAAATTTCGGCCCTCGGACGGGGGAGGTTGCCCTGAGAGGAATCGGGAACCAGACCGTGGTCGTGCCTTTACATAGGGTCTTTCTCGATTGCGAGTTGGTGTCGGGACTTGTGGAGCTAGGAGTCCTGCCGGAGTTACCGGGGGAGGGCGTGGACCTCCTGTTGGGTAATGACCTCGCGGGTGGGAAGATGGGAAACGCCCATGGAGTCCCCGAGCTATCGCGCATGCGCGGTCACTCGCAGCCTGTCGAGAGCGGCGGCTGGGACAGCGCGCAGGTTGAAATTGGCCCAGACGTTTTTACCGACCCTACACCACGAGGGTTCAGAGGGTGGTAAAACGGAAGGTAGTAAAGTAAAAGGGGGTAAGGGCGAGGAGATAGCTCCCCCCTTAGTGAAGAGAAAGGTCCTAGAGGTAGGAAATAAAGATGAGAAACGGATAAAGCTGTTAAAACGTCCAGAGTTGGACGTGGTTGATCTGTCTGGTTTGGCAGAATTGTTTGGAGAAGTTGAGAGTTCTAAAGATGTTCTCGATGGTCCCGAAAGTGAAATGAGGGCAGTCTTAGAGGAGAAGGGTATCCTTGCTGTGGAGAAGTCAGCTGACATGGCCGAGGAGGTTGTTTCAGCTCGCAGGGTTGCGCCTTCCCCAACAGGGGGCTGCCTGGAGAGTTACTGGAAGGAGGGGGGGACGTTAGAATTTGAAAAAGGTACGGGTGTTGAAAACCTGGAAGAGGCCAATGTCCCGTTTGAGTGTGTCCAAGATGGGGATACACATGGTGCTGAACCTAGTCACGGAACTCAAGGGAAAGGGGGATGTGTAGTTCCCAAATTGAATGAAGAAAATTTAAAGGCTGGACTGATATCAAAAGCAGCAACCAGGCTACAGAGACAATGGCTTGGTACCACAAAGCCTGGGAATCAATTACAGGTTGAGTTGGAAGGTAAAGGGGCCCCACACGCTATTGTTATTCCAGAGTGTGGTGTAAAAAGGCAGAATTTGAAATGCTGTCTGAACAAAGCGAGATCGCTTGCGGATCTTAAATTGGAAACTAATAGCATGACGGGTCCTGAAGAGAAAAACGACAAATTGCCTAAAATTAAGGAATTGGGCGGTCTAAGTTTGGAACACGCTGATAAAATAACTCCTATGAAAGCAGCGGGCGAAAGCCTATTTCGCCAGGGTGCCCAAGATCGCCACGAGGGAATTAACCGGAAAAAAGGTGAGGGTTAATGGGGACGCAATTTTTAAAATAGCAGAATCTGGTTTTAAGGGATTTTGACAAAGTATGTGAATAATAAAGACAACACCCATGGAAGCTTGACTGTTAAGTTTGAAAGTAACATAAAAATTTGTCTTTTGCATGAACCTTTGTAGATGTATGTAAGCTAAGATCACACCTCCTTAGTTATGTTGCTGAAGAAAGCAAATAAATAAGGTGGTTATTGAGCTGAAGTTTGATGCTACCAGGCGTTAGTAGGGCACATGAGGTTAAGGTATTAAAGAAAAGGGGCACTGTACTTGTTACCTGTTTAGATACTGACTTGAATGTATAACAGTAGTACTCTGTGAAGAGAAAAGCTTGTGTAGTATGTAGATTCAAAAAAAAATAATTCCTGTGTCAACCTGGTTTTAACCGCTGGTTAAAAACCCATTATGGGGGGAGGTGTTATGCCGTTGGCCCCCTCCTTTGTGAAAATCGCAAGAACTCTAGTTAAGGGGGGTCAACTGACCCAAGAGAGAGAGACGTGCGAAAGACCACATTCTTCCAAGAAGCAGAATAAAAGTGACTTTGACTATTGTCTCATGGAGACCACCTGAAAAGCCCTCGGGTAAAGTGGGCTGGTTGAGAGAGAGATCGCATTACCTGCAACTTGATTGACACCTGCGATCCCGTGAAGAAGTATAAAGGCGGGTCTGAGGGGAGGACCCTCAGATGCACCAAGGAAACACACGAAGGAGAAACGCTAGAAATCCTGCGACAGCGTTTTAATAGCTACAGCCGGTGGTGGGGTTCGTGTGCGTCCTTCTCTTGCCTGGGATTGGCGACTTCACCACGGAAGACGGCCTAGCTACAGGGTGTTATGCCGTTGGCCCCCTCCTTTGTGAAAATCGCAAGAACTCTAGTTAAGGGGGGTCAACTGACCCAAGAGGGAGACGTGTGAAAGACCACGTTCTTCCAAGACGCAGAATAAAAGTGACTTTGCCTATTGTCTCATGGAGACCACCTGAAAAGCCCTCGGGCAAAGTGGGCTGGTTGAGAGAGAAATCGCATTACCTGCAACTTGATTGACACCTGCGATCTCGTGAAGAAGTATAAAGGCGGGTCTGAGGGGAGGACCCTCAGATGCACCAAGGAAATACACGAAGGAGAAACGCTAGAAATCCTGCGACAGCGTTTTAATAGCTACAGCCGGTGGTGGGGTTCGTGTGCGTCCTTCCCTTGCCTGGGATTGGCGACTTCACCACGGAAGACGGCCTAGCTACAGGGGAAGCCACAGATGAGAGTCCATTCCCCCAACGAGACTTCCGACTACCTCCTACAGGTTGGAAAACCTGTCGGGTAAATGCTTCATGTTCTCTGTCTTTCTAACTAAACGTGCACCAACGCGATACTTCCGCCGACAACTAAGTGAAACTGCCGTGATCTAAAAGACTTTTAGCTATCCAGTGAATGATATAAAATCTACATTACCCCTAGACGACGATCGAGCTTGTGTTTTGAATGATTATTATTACACCGGTGTTTTAGATTGAGTTTTGATGATCTGAATGTTTTGTATTAACCATACGTTTGTGCCCTTGTTGAATAAAACGGTTGAAAATAGTAGCATCCGACTCAGCTGATCCATCTATCTTTGCTGGTAAGTTACCTGGTTACGGGGTTTTCGTAACAAGGGGAAGCCACAGATGAGAGTCCATTCCCCCAACGAGACTTCCGACTACCTCCTACAGGTTGGAAAACCTGTCGGGTAAATGCTTCATGTTCTCTGTCTTTCTAACTAAAAGTGCACCAACGCGACACTTCCGCCGGCAACTAAGTGAAACTGCCGTGATCTAAAAGACTTTTAGATATCCAGTGAACGATATAAAATCTACATTACCCCTAGATGACGATCGAGCTTGTGTTTTGAATGATTATTATTACACCGGTGTTTTAGATTGAGTTTTGATGATCTGAATGTTTTGTATTAACCATACGTTTGTGCCCTTGTTGAATAAAACGGTTGAAAATAGTAGCATCCGACTCAGCTAATCCATCTATCTTTGCTGGTAAGTTACCTGGTTACGGGGTTTTCGTAACAGAAATCAATAAAAAAAGATTGCAAAATGAATTTACACCATCTATGCCCCTCTTTCGCAATCAAATCTCCCCTCAATCTTCGACATTCCAAGGAATAAAGTCCTGAGAAGATGAACTGATCTCTAAAAGTCATGAAGTTAAAGATGAAACATTATTTTCAACATTTTAAGCAAGATTAGAGTATTACTTTTGTTTTTACAATTTCAGAGTGGAAAAAAAAAGGAAAGGAGCACCATGCAAAAGTTTGGTAACCCCAAGAGATTTGAGCTCTCAGATAACTTTTACCAAGGTCTCAGACCTTAATTAGCTTGTTAGAGCAATGGCATGTTCACAGTCTTCATTAGGAAAAGCCAGATGTTGCAAATTTCAAAGCTCTATAAATACCCTGACTCCTCAAACCTCGTCCCAACAATCAGAGCCATGGGCTTCTCTAAGTCCCTGCCTAGCACTCTGAAAATTAAAATACATGATGCTCACGAAGCAGCAGAAGGCTATAAGAAGACAGCAAAGCGTTTTCAGGTAGCCATTTCCTTAGTTCGTAACATAATTAAGAAATGGCAGTTAACAGGAATGGTGGAGGTCAAGTTGAGGTCTGGAAGACCAAGAAATCCTTCCGAGAGAACTGCTCGTAGGATTACCAGAAAGGGAAATCAAAACCCCTGTTTGACTGCAAAATATTTAGCCGACTCTGAAGTGGTGGTGCACTGTTCTACTGCGCAGGGACAACTACACAAATATGACTTTCATGGAAGAAACATCAGAAGAAAACCTTTCCTGTGCTCTCGCCACAAAATTCAGCATCAGGTGTTTGCAAAGGAACATCTAAAGAAGCCTTATGCATTTTGGAAACAAGTCCTCTGGACTGATGAAGTTAAAAAAGAACTGTTTGGCTGCAATGAGCAAAGGTATGTTTGGAGAAAAAAGGGTGCAGAATTTCATGAAAAGAACACCTCTCCAACTGTTAAGCACGGGGGTGGATTGATCATGCTTTGGGCTTGTGTTGCAGCCAGTGGCACGGGGAACATTTCACTGGTAGAGGGAAGAATGAATTCAATTAAATACTAGCAAATTCTGGAAGCAAACATCACATCGTCTGTAAAAAAGCTGAAAATTAAAAGAGGATGGCTTCTACAACAGGATAATGATCCTAAACGCACTTCAAAATCCACAATGGACTACCTCAGGAAGCGCAAGCTGAACATTTTGCCATGGACCTCACAGTCCCCCGACCGAAACATCATCAAAAATCTGTGGATAGACCTCAAAAGAGCAGTGCATGCAAGACGGCCCAAGAATCTCACAGAACTAGAAACCTTTTGCAAGGAAGAATGGGCAAAAATCCCCAAACAAGAATTGAAAGACTCTTAGCTGGCTACAGAAAGCATTTAGAAGCTGTGATACTTGCCAAAGGGGTTGCTACTAAGTACTGAGCATGCAGGGTGCCCAAACTTTCACTTCAGGCCCTTTTCCTTTTTTATTATTTTGAAACTGTAAATGATGGATACAAAAGAGTAATCTTGCTTAAAATATTAAACACTGTGACATCTTTAACATTTGCCTTTTGGAAATCAGGTCATTGTTTTACTCGCTTAGCTATTCACAGGAACAGAAAGGTGCCCAAATTTTTGCATGACACTGTATGCAATTTTCTTGCTAAATGATGCTTTAAAAAGTCAGGCTTCCAAATATCACTCCCCTTCTTTCCACTTGCAAATTCTCCAGCAATTTTTGCATCACCACAATACACACAGGTAACACCATTTTCTGTATTGGGCATAAATATTTCCCCTGAACCCTGCCTCAGGTGACTGATGGTGATGAACTTGGTGATGCCAATGAATATGAAGGGAAGGGCAGTAGTCTGTCTCATTGGAGTCTGGCACATTTGTGATCTGAAAGCTACTTGTTGCCCAGGGCAAAGTTGTTTGATATCATTATGTACCCTGACAGAATAGGTCAAAACATATCCTCACGTGTAGAAAACTCCAGAACAAGCAACACACACAAAATGCTGGAGGAACTCAGCAGGCCGGGCAGCATCTATGGGAAAGAGTACTAATGCTGAGTTCCTCCGGCATTTTGTGTGAAATTCCTCCGGATTTCCAGCAGCTGCGGTTTTCTCTTGCTGCGGTTGGAGGCAGAACAAAGGTGATTTTCTCAACAGCTGATAGAAAGATTTTGTTCTCTTTTTTCCGAGTTCCTAATCCTTGCATTCAGATTGCTCGAGCTCAGCTCTGTCTGTGAGATCTATCTGCTCCCATTCCCTGATTAGCCAGAAGCTCCCCGGGGCCCGCGTACGGATCGTGGGGCTGAGAGAGAGGAAAAAGACCTGCCTGTGCCGAGTTTGCGGGCTACAGTCTCCGGTTCTCACAGCAATTGTCACTCAATTCGAGTCGAAAAAGCCCTTACCTTTCCGCTCCTCCCGACATTTTGTATACTGCGCGCATGCGTAGTTATCGGAGACGGCAGCAACCCTGCGCCTGCGTATTTGATCGGTGCTTCAAACAACAGCGAAATTTTAATCGCGCGGCTTTATGGGTACTCACGGTGCCATTAAAAAGTTCTGCAAGCTTCGGTTTCCTGTCCATATCTCAGTTTTTTTTTGTGTGTAGAAAACTCAGCAGCTTTCTTAACGCAAAAAGCGGCTCCCATAAACGATACACTCAATATCAACAGGCATTTCGTGTATCTAATGCCAAAGTTCACTCCCCTTACAAATGCAGATGTGAAACAAAAGAGATTCTGCAGTTGCTGGAAATACAAAGACGCACACACACACAATACTGAAGGAGCTCTGCAGTTCAGGCAGCAACTAAGCAGAGGAGTACACAGTCTAGACATGCTGAAGGGGCTCGGATTTAATGCTGCCCATTTATTCCTCTCCACATTTGCTGCCTGACCTGCTGATTACCTGCAATATTTTGTAGAAATTAACCATTTTGTTTTTCAATTAACCAGTTTCCAAATGTTTCTCATCTTTCATTCATAGCCACATCCTGCTGATCTGGTTCCTCTTCCTCCTAATGCTCGTAACCTCCAGACCCCACCTCTTTCCAGAGCCCCAAAGCCCTGATTGATGCTGGTAACTCTTTGGTTTCTGACTCTGCTCCACTGAAGATTCACTCGATAGTCTGCTGTCAGGCTTTAGAGGTGCATTGCAGCAACCCAGCTGTCTGAGGCACAGTCCTTTGAAATTGGTGAAAATGACACAAAATTTGAAAAGAGCAGGGAAATAGGAGTTTAACCACCTTAGTCCAGAGACCTGGGGAAGGTCAAATACTCAGCGAGATCATGGTGTTAATTAGCCTGGGGAAAATCATGCAGGAAATTCATGCAGGTGTATCAGATGATGAGAGGCATTGATCGTGTGAAAAGTCAGAGGCTTTTTTCCCCCCAGGGCTGAGATGGCTAACACGTGGGGGGCATAGTTACGTACACAACGCTGGAAGAACTCAGCAAAAGGGGGGGGGGCATAGTTAAGGTGCTTGGAAGTAGTTCAATGGAGGTGTCAGAGATATATTTTTTTATACAGATGGTGGTGGGTGTGTGGACTGCACTGCCAGCGACGGTGGTATAGACGGGTACAGTTGAGTCTTTTAAGAGAATCTTAGAGAGGTACATGGAGCTTAGGAAAATAGAGGGTTCTGTCGTAGGGTAATTCTAGGCATTTTCTAGAGTTGGTTGCTGTGGGCCGAAGGGCCTGTAATTTGCTGCAGATTTCTCTGATTCTAAGAAATTCAAGGGAAATCTCTTCTCCCACGGAGTGGTGACAAGTTGCAACAGGGAGAATGAGAGATATTTTTTAAAATACGGATATGGAACAGAAACCTGGGCAGAGAGCAGATAGACCGAGTGGCCTTTCTGGTGTACATTGTGAGTTTGGCAGCGACATGGGATTTGATACAGAATTGATTTATCTTTCACGGATCCACAATATTAAACGCCAGTGGGGCGCTGTCTTCTCCCGCATCTCCAACTCCACATTCAAGGATCGGTGGCATTCAAACGCTGGGAAAGGCAACACGTACAACACACTGGAGGAACTCAGCAGGTCGGGCAGCATCCATGAGAACGTTGTGTAGAGGGGGTTTCTTATTAGTATAAGAGGGTTTATTTTTCTTTTTTGTTACTGCGTATGTTAATCAAATGGCTTCTTAGTTTTGTTATAAAAGAGTGCTGGAAGCTTGTTTGAGTTAAATTTACTGATAACGGAAATTGTATTCATTTGTTAACCAATTGGAATTAATGTTATTCTCTCTTCTGGTTCTGTAAGCTACTGTTGGCGGGCTTTTGGGGAGATCGCCGCGAGGGGGTGAGAGAGAGAGAGAGGACGCGATGCTGTAAACTGGGTGAGGAACGGACCCCGAGTGGGGCTCCGAGGCCAGGATGTTCGGCGAGGAGAGAAGACGAAGATAGATGTGCTTGGTTGATCACTTCGGGTGTTCCTGAGCTACGAGTCGAGGAGTTCGGAGGGGATCAAATGGTGGCCAGAAGACTTTGTTAATTGAGCTCCAACGGTTGTACACGAAGTGGTTTGGACTTTGATAAGTCTTAGCGCCTTTTCTTTATTTTCTTTTCCTTTATATATATTGTATCATTATTAATCACATAGTTCTAGTAATATCTATAAAGTGTTATCATTTAATGGCATATGGTGTACTGTCTATTATTATTTATTAAACCCAGAGTTTCGAGCTGCTTGGGAGGACTTGTGTAATAGCCACGGGCCGGTACCGAATTCAAACGAGAGCCGGTGATGGTACGGCCTGGGGCAAGTATCTGAGTGTGAGCCCCTCTTAGTGGACGCTCCGAAATACCACGAGGGAGGGGAGTTGACCGCTGAAGATACCTCGGTGAGAGAGAGAGGTCGCGGCGACTGGGCCCTGAAACCGTAGGAGACGTAGGCAGCGTGAGTGTGGAGTATAGTGCGGTGAAGAGGCGCACTGTCACTGACCAGAATACGGCCCTGAGGGCCGAAGAGGCGATGGCCTGTCTGAGTGGTGCGAAGTGGTTTAAGGTGCTGGATCTGAGGAGCGAATGTTGCCAGATCCCGATGAGTGAGGCCGACAAGGAGAAGACGGCCTTTATAGGTCCCCTAGGATTCTTCCGGTACGAAAAGATGCCAGAGGGCATATCCGGAGCCCTTGCAACCTTCCCGCGGGGCATGTGGAAGACCATGGGGGATGTGGAGGTGTCTGGAGTTTTGGCGTATGTGGATGTTCTCCTGGTATTTGGATTTGCCTCGGGAGAATCTGAAGCGAGACTGTTGCAGGAGCGACTGAGAACTAAAGAGCTAAAGCTTTCTCTGGACACGTGCCAGGTCTGGCGAAGGTCGCAGCTCGTGAGTGACTGTCTCTACGGAATCAAGTTTGATGTGGAGATGGAGAGGCCGAATTCTCATCAGAAACCGGAGAAAGTGATCCGGAATCAGTTGGGAGACCAAGAAAGTTATCTGATTAAGAGTAACAGCAAACCGAGAGCCCGGAGACGGGAGTTTGAGGAGGTGAAGCAATTGCGGACAGATCTTGGAAGAGGGAAGCGGAGGTTTGAAGGCAACCTGAAGATGACCATCGACAGTCCAAATGAAGTGGAAACCCTGAAGGTTGACCTAGAAGAAGTCATCAGGAAGGAAAAGCTGGAGATAAGTGCAGTGAATACAGAATTGTTGAGACTGTGGCGGGAGTTGGAGGAGCCAGAGAGGAAGCTGATGTCTCGATTGCGGGAGGCTAAAGAGGCTGGGGGAGCAGTACAGGCCACGTGCTTCCGTTTGGAGAAGATCAAACAGCAGCTACCGATCGCAGAAGTGAGGAAGAATACTGATTCGAAGGATGATGCGCTGGATGTGTGGTACGTGCTGCCTTTTGCTAACCCCCTCGTTTGAGGAAGAGACCTTTGCCCTTCTACCACTGAGTCAGGTGTAGTGGGGAGGGTTAGCCGTGGAGAGCAGGGGGCTCAGAGTTGCAGTGGGGTTATGAGTGAGAGATTGAGAGAGGAGTTGGCAAGCGGACCCGCAGTATCCCCGGTTGTGTCCGAGCCTGGAGGGTTTTGCAGAAGGGGTACAGAGGTCTCGGAGGGTTAAGGAACTCCCAGATAAGTTGACCTATGTAGCACCTGAGGAACAGGGCGTGAGGTCTACTGTTTGGGGAGCAATGTCACTGTTTGTGCCTGGGTTAGGGTGTGTATTGGCAGGAAGGGTTGGGGAGTTATTTAGAAGTCATGAGGACATGACTTTTATTTGGTGGGGGGAGAGTGTAAAGGGCGTTTCTTCTTTGTTACTCCGTCTGTTAATCAAAATGGCTTCTTTGTCTTGTTAAAAGTAAGAATGCTTCTTTGTTATAAAAGAGCGCTGGAAGCTTGTTTGGGTGAAAATTTACTGATAACGAGAATTGCATTCATTTGTTAACCAGTTGGGATTAATGTTATTCTCTCTTCTGGGTCTGTAAGCTAGTTTTGGCGGGCTTTTGGGGAGTCGGCCCGAGGGGATGAGGGAGAGAGGACGCGAAGCTGTAAGCTGGGTGACGGAACCGCGGCCACGTTGTAGATGTACATCTGTACAAAAATGACAGGAAAAATATAAATGGACCGTGAGCAATGGCTACAACCGCGACAGCGCAGGGATCTACCTGCAAATGAACTGTAATTGTGCAGGTAGCTCATTGCATTAATTTCCATTCAATAGTACCGATTACAGAAACAACATACCAACTCGATTTCAGACAAAACCTAGGTTCAGCAGCAGATTCTATTGGTGCCAGATATTGTTTCAATCAAAAACTATTTCTGCCCAATCAATTCTAAGTGCTGACTATAGACAGCGCAATGCGACAGATTATGTGAACACAGGACAGGGCCTTTCTGTGAAGTTTCTGTCCATATTCCACTTCAATCGACCACTTCAACGTCGAAGTTTTGCAATTCCCGCGATGCGCTCTTCGGTGAGATTAAAGAATGTTTCAGTGTCGTCAGGGACAGTGAATATGGAGCACAGAAACAGATATAACGGCGGTCTGAAGTTATTTATTTATAAGTCAATTTGCCAGATATTTAAAATATCCATTTTAATAATGCAGTGAATGATGTTCCATGTTTGCCGGAGCATAGAGAGCAGGTGTTACTGAGGTTAAAGTAATGGAGAGCCCTGTCTGTTTACCTGTGTCAGTAACCGAGGGATATACTGTGCCCATGATTGTAAGCAGGTTCCTCAAAGTCGTTCTGCACAGCAGCCGCTTCATGTGACGTCACCGCCGACTGTGCGGTGAAGCTCCTGAAGTTTTGAGAGGTAGTTATGTCTCTCAGAATGCAGAATTCTGAGCAGCGCCAGTGTGACCACGGAGTTAATGTTACAATCCGCAGCCGCTTGCCATACTACAATTACCTATCATGGAGCATGAGAGTCTGTGGAACGCTCTGCTACAGTCTGCGGTGGAGGACAAGTCTTGCTTACATCTCAGGCGCAAGTCTATCGTTTCCTGAACGGTCAGGGCATCAAAGGATATAGTGTGAATACAGGTGTGTGGGGTTGCGTGGAATCCGGGATCAGCCATGAACTGCAGGAGCAGACTCGATGGGCTGAATGGCCCAATTCTGACATTTCGTCTTCTGATCTTATGGTCCTCTGGAGCTAGAACTGGAATATGGAGAGTCCTCCATATCCCTCCCGTCCATGTGTATTTGGTATTAGATTAATAAATCGGGAAGATGGAGAGTTAGAATCTCTGCTGAAATTAGAGAAAACACGTTCGGTAATTAACTCCCACTCAACAGGAACAAATGTTGTCAATTATTTTCTCAGTGATTCTAGAACTAAAGGAGTCTATTCACGTTCATTATTTAACACTAACATTAAGAGATTATAGCCACACCATCCGGGCAACTGCTGTCGCAAGAAACCCCCTCCTCCACGGTAAACAGCGGGTTTTATTTCACAAGCAGGGGTTGTTGACCCCACCCAACCGGAATCATCTGTGGAATTTGTCTCCCTGAAAGTCCACGAGACAAAATGACCATAAGACATCGGTGCAGAATCAGCCCATCAGATCCATCGAGTCTGCGCCGCCATTTCATCATGACTGATTCTGTTTCCGTCTGAGTCCCAGTCTCCTGCCTTCTCCGTGCATCCATTCATGCCCTGACCAATCAAGAGACGATTAAACTCTTCCTTAAATATACATAAAGATTTGGCCTCCACAGCAGCCTGTAACAAAGAATTCCACACATTCACCACTTCCTGGCAAAAAAAATGCCTTCCAGAAGGACGCCTCTCCATTGTGAGGTTGTGTCCTCTGGTCTCAGATTCTCCCACCAGAGGGAACATCCTCTCCACATCCACTCCGTCAAACTCTTCGGTCAGGCTTCAATTACATCACCTCTTATCCTTCTGAAATCCAGTGAATACAGGCCCAGAGTCAAACACTTTTCATATGACAAGCCATTCAATCGCAGAATCGTTTTCGTCAACTTCGTCTGAACTCCTTCCAGGTTCACAGCACTTTTTCTAAGGTAATGGCCTGAACTGCTGACAGTGTGGCCTCACCAGTGCTTTACAAAGTCTCAACAGGACATCTTTGCTTTTATATTCTATTCCTCTTGAAATGAATGCTAATATTGCACCTGCCTTCCTCACCACGGACTCACCCGGAAAACTCACCTTTAGGGAATCCTACACAAGGACTCCCAAGTGCATTTGCGCTTTCGTGTTTGCCTTCGGCTTCAAGTACATTTGCGGACACTTTATTCCCACTGCCACTTTTGTCCCACTCTCCTAATCTGCCTGTCCCTCTGTACCGCCTCAACTTCCTCAAAACTACCCGTCCCTCCACCCTTCGTCATGCCACCCGTGATGAAATGATGCACTGTCCTCTTCAGGCTGTAGAGCGGGGATGGTGTCTTTAATGGATTTCTGTGCAAACTGGAGGCGAGGTTTGAAGGTGCGAGTTGGTTCGCGTCAATCAAGACCAACTTCTACAGGGGACAGGGAGAGCGGGAGAGGGGATGGGAAGAGATTACGGAAGGGAGTGGGGAAAGGGAAGTGAAGAAGAGGAGGAAAGTTGAGTGAAACCATCATCACCCCTGGGTCCTCTATCTCCCCTCACCGTGCATATTACTTTCCCTCTCCCCACTCCTGTCTTTCCACTCACTCTGCATTCTCTCAACCCCCTCGCTCTCCACCCACATTCTCGCCTCTAGCTGTGCACCTCTCGTTCAGTACCCCTCTCACCACCACTATACTCCCCTCTGCACATCCTTTTTGTTCTTCATTCCCCTCTCCCCCGGTATGGAGAGGGGTTCCCCTCTCCCACCACTGGTGCCATGGTGACGACACTGATGCTGTATGGGTTCTAATGCCCTTCCCTTGGACAACATCAGTGGTGTGGATAGAGTAGACTTGCAGCTTGGGGAACTTCCGGTCTTCCATAAAGAAAAAATCCTGCCCAGGCTTGCGCCCTGGAAACTTTCCAAAGCGCAAATCCATGGTCTATCGAGACTAACGGAGGCCTGCGATACCTAGAAAGTTAAAACACTTCCTGTAACAGATTATGTTTCTTGTAACAGGGTGCGGACTCTCTAAAAATTGTTCCTCTTAACCCCGCAGATAAAGCCTCACTGGACGAGTTCCCCGGTCTGTACTGACAAAGAAATGGCGTGACATATTCCCAAAACTAGTAGCGCCACAGTTGCCCCTTTAATCACCCTCGTTCTGTCGCGTCCAATGGGAGGGAACCCCGGAATATCGAGCTGCCAATCCTGCCCTTCTTGCAGCCAAGTCTTACTAATTGCTACCATATCGTAATTCCTTGTGTTGATCCAAGACCTGAGCTCATCCCCCTTTCCTTCATTACCTCTTTGCATTGAAATATACGCAGTTCACGTTAGTCGCAACATACCCAATATTTTTAATTCCTGACTTTGTCCGAAGTCTTAACAATTTCTGTGTGAGAAATTTGGTTAAGTACATGGATGGGAGGGCATGATCTGACGGATTTACAGTTCGACACAGACCGGGAGCAGTGCGTGGAAATCGCAATACCCCCAACCCCCGCCTTACCCCACAACAACCCCAACCACCCCCCCCCCCCAGCGTCGGATTGCAGAACCGGAACCATGTGCGGTAAAACTGTCGCTGTGGGATTCCGAGACGAGGGCCGCAATCTCAACCATGACTAACATATTCGCCACTGTGGATAAATAACTGGTTAGTTTAATCATTCTGACCAGACGCAGCGCCGCTCACTTATCCACGTCTCCTCACTGCCGCTCCCCTTCACAATGGACTCTTCTTCCGGCCTCTTCCTCTCCCCTTCCAAATCGCTCCATTCTCCTCGCCACCCAAAACACTGAACCCTCCTTTCTACGAACCCGGTCAGTTTACCACACCCTCCGCACTGCACACATTCACTCATTTTGCTGCAAACTCGTCTCCC
The DNA here is from genome assembly GCF_048418815.1 of Hemitrygon akajei. Classification (NCBI taxonomy): domain Eukaryota; kingdom Metazoa; phylum Chordata; class Chondrichthyes; order Myliobatiformes; family Dasyatidae; genus Hemitrygon; species Hemitrygon akajei. The sequence goes on along the minus strand of NW_027332134.1, from coordinate 5,279 downwards.
CCTCCCCTTCCTCGAAGCCATTTTCCCTCACCTCTCCTTCCTCGCTGCCCCTATCGCTCACCCACACTACCTCGGTACACTGCACACCCATCCTCCCTCACCCCTTTCTGTCGCTCAACACACCTCCCCCCAATTCCGCCTTTCCCTCCCAACCTCGGCAAAAAAGACCTCCCACTCCCTTTCTCTTACCCCTCTACCCCTTTCTCTCTACCTCGCTCTCCTCACTCCAGCTCTCTCCCCTTGCTCCAACCATCTCTAAAGCCCTCTCTCTATATCCCCCGTGACTGTCCACTCAACATCATACATTGACAGGCATGATGTGGCCATCACTGAATCGTGGCTGAAGGATGATTGCAGTTGGGAGCTGAATGCCCAAGGTTACATGTTATATCAGAGGGATAGGAAGGCAGGCAGAGTGGGTAGTGCGGCTCTACTGGTAAAGAATAGCATCAGATCAGTAGGAAGATGTTACATAGGACCGGAAGATATTGAATCCTTGTGGGTTGAGTTAAGAAACATCAAGTGTAAAAAGACGCTGATGACAGTTATATAGAGGCCTCTAACAGAGGCTGGGAGGTGGACCACAGGTTACAACAGGAAATAGAAAACGCTGGTCAAAAGGGCAATGTTATGGTAGTCATGAGACATGTTAACATGATGGTCAATTGGAAAAATCAGGTTGGTAATGAATCTCAAGGGAGCGAGTGTGTTGAATGCCAGAGGGATAGCCTTTTAGAGCAGTTTGTCGTTGAGCCTACGATGGGATCAGCTATACTGGATTTGGCTGCTATATAATGAACGGGAGGCGATTAGGGAGCTTAAGGTAGAAGAACCCTTAGGAAAATGTGGTCGCAACATTAGTGCGAGCAACTAAACATTAGAAGGGAAAAGATGAAATATGAAAGCAAGCTAGCAAATAATATCAAAGTGGAGTTTTTTCCCCAAGTCAAGTATGTTAAAAATAAAAAAGATAAATTGGAGTGGATGAAGGACCGCTAGAAAGTGAGGCAGGAGAAATAATAACCGGGTACAAGGAGATGGCTGATGAAACTAATTGAGTATTTTGCATCATTCTTCACTGTGGAAGACACTAACAACACGCCTGATATTGTGGTGTGTGAGGGAAGAGAAGAAGGTGCAGTTACTATTACAAGAGAGAAGGTGCTCAAAATACTGAAAGACCTAAAGGTACACAAGTCACCGTGACCAGAAGAACTGCACCCTGGGGTGCTGAAAGAGGTAGCGTTATTGACTCTGCTGGCATTAGAAATTATCTTGCGATAATCATTAGACTCCAGCATGGTGTCGGAGGACTGGAAAACTGCAGATGCCACTCCACTCTTTAAGAAAGGAGGAAGGCAGCAGAAAGGCAACTATAGACCAGTTAGCCTGACCTCAGTTGTTGGGAAGATGTTAGAATCAATTGTTAAGGATGAGGTGATGGATTACCTGGTGACACAGGACAAGATAATACAAAGTCAGCATGGTTTCCTTCAGGGAAAATCCTGCCTGACGACTCGTTTGGAATTTCTCAAGGAGATTACAAGTAGGTTAGATAACGGTGATGCATTGGATGTTGTACATTTGGAACTTCAGAAGGCCTTTGATCAGGTGCACACACATGAACTGCTTACCCGGTTAAGAGTCCATGGTATTACAGGAAATTCACTAAAATGGTTAGAACATTGGCTGATTGGTAGGACGTACGGAGTTAAAATAAAAGGACCCTTTTCTGGTTGTTTGCCAGTCACTAGTTCCGCAGGGGTCAGTAATGGGACCGCTTCTTTTTATGCTTTATATTAATGAATTAGATAATGAAATAGATTGTTTTGTTGCCAAGTTTTCAGATGATGCGAAGGTTGGTGGAGGGGCAACAGTGTTGAGGAAGCAGGTAGGATGAAGAAGGACTTAGATTAGGAGAATGGGGAAGAAAGTGGCAAATGAAGTACAATGTGGGAAAATGCAGGGTCATGCAACTTGGTAGCAGAAACAAATGTGCGGACTATTTTTTAAACTGGGAGAAATTCCAGGAAACTAAGATGCAGGGGGAGATGGGAGTCCTTGTGCAGAACACCTTGAAGGTTATCTTACAGGCTCAGTCGGTGGTGAGGAAGACAAATGCCGTGTTAGCATTCATTTCAAGAGGTCTAGCATACAAGAGCAAGGATGTGATGCTGAGGCCTTATAAGGCACTGGTGCGGCCTCACCTTGAGTATTTTGAACAGTTTTGAGACCGTCATCTTAGAAAAGATGTGCTGCCATTGGAGAGGGTCCAGAGGGAGTTCACAAGGATGATTCCAGGAATGAAAGGGTTATCACACGAGGAGCGTTACATGGCTCTGGGTCTGTACTCGCTGGAATTCAGAAGGATGAGGGGGAATCTCATTGAAACCTTTCGAATGTTGAAAGGCTTGGACAGAGTGGGTGTGGAAAGGATGCTTTCCATCGTGGGACAGTCTAGGACAAGAGAGCACAGCCTCAGGATAGAGGGGCGCCCTTTCAAAACAGATCCGGAAAAATTTCCCTACCCAAAGTATGTTGAATGTGTGGAATTCGTTGCCACATGCAGCGTTGGTGGCCAGATCATTGGGTATGTTTAAGGCAGAGATTGACAAGTTCTTGATTAGACATGACAATGAACATTACGGGGAGAAGAGCGGGAACTGGGATTGAGGAGGAGGGGAAAAGGTTTAGTCATGTTTCAATGGCGGAGCAGACTCGATAGGCCAGATGTCCTCATTCTACTCCCATGTCTTATGGTCTCTCTTTCACCTCCTCTCTTTTCCCCACCATCTCTCCACACACTCACTTTCATCTGCAGCTACCCTTTCTCCACTTTCCACACACAACTTCCTCAACACCTCACTCTCCTCCCATTCCTCAGCAATGGAGGGAGGTAGCGTTCTACCTCTACCTCCACCTTCATAAAGATCACTTAACAAGTCAGTAGCTCTGTAATCGCGAACGCTGCAGATTCCAGATTCTCGGTAATGTCCGTTATATTGAGGAAATCACAGTTAGGAACAGTTAGGGCTGGTTTATGTATGTTGCCAGCGGGGGGGGGGGGAGCTCCTATAGCCGATCCAAATGCAAGACACAGACACTGAAGTACTGGGAGCAGGGCTAAGATTATCCAGAATGCAAGGGAAGTCAGGAGGAAAGGATGCTGGACATGGATACAGGCCCTGGACGAGACAAGCACACCGAGCCTGGGCTAGGACTCAGACTGTGAAAGCAGGACCTGGATGAGTAACTTGGAACTAGATGTCTGGACTAGGACTCCGAACCAGAGACTGGACAGGGACCCGGAACATGGGTCTTGACTCGGGCTCGGAACCCGGATCCAGTCGAGGACTCGGGACTAGGAACAGACTAGACACAAGATAACACTGGGATCACAGGGACGTGGCTTGGACTAGACCAGGATCTTGGACGTGGCTAGGGCTGGACGAGGAATCTCCAGCACCAGGCTGGGCGAGGTACTCCTGGGCTCAGTGAGGCACCAGAACTGGATGAGGACACGAAGCTCAGACTTGGACGGGGCTGGAACACGGCGCCCTGACTTGATCTTGGAACACAGAGCCTTGGTGTTGGAATACAGGGTCACAAAGCCGCTATCCCTCCATGGGAACAGGTCTGAGAGCCGGGGTTCTACACAGAACACAGAAGCAGGACCCCTCCTTGGGAACAGGACTTAGGGCCGGGGATCTATGCAGAGTCAGGACCCCTCCTAAGGCCGGGTCTCTTTCCTTGACGGACACTAAACACAGGGGCACAAAGAGACAGATCCAAACTCAGTAATAGATACATCCATATCTTGGCATGGCGAGGCTCCAGTCTCACTCCGGCGGTTGAACTTGACGGCGATACAGGCAAGGACACAGGCGAGGTTACAGGCAAGGTAGCAGGCGAAGGAAACTGACGAAGGTTAGTGCCAAAATAACTGTTTCTTTAAAAACTTTTTTTTTTATTGAGTTTTCAGATAATTACAGAAAGAAGAAAAAAAATACTCTTCCCCCTCCCCTTAGCTCCTCCCCCCTATCATCCCAATAGAAAAAGAAAGAAAGTAAGAAAGAAAGAAAGAAAGAAAGGAAGGAAGAAAGAGAAAGAAAGAAAGAGTGCCTGGATATCGGAAGATCCCCACATGCTTCACGGAGTTCGTAATAACTTTAGTATATATATATTTCTTTCTTTCCCCAAATAGCCAATTATTTTATCTTCAGAGCACCTATATATTTAATCCCGTCTTTTGTAAATAAGGGCGCCAAATGTTCAAAAATGTTTCATATTTATCTCTTAGATTATAAGTAATTTTTTCAAGTGGAATACACCTGGAAATTTCATTCTTCCAACGATCTATACTTATGTATGCATCCGATTTCCAAGTAAATGCAATAGCCTTTTTGGCTACTGCCATTCCATTTTCATAAATTCTTTCTGATATTTATTCAATTTGGGTTTCGATTTTATCCCTTCAATATCGCCTAATAAAAATAATATTGGATTATGTGGAAGTTGTGTTCCAATAATTTGGTCCAATAAAACTCTTAAATTTGTTCAAAAAGGTTGAATTTTAGAACAAGACCAAGTAGAATGTAAAAAAGTACCAATTTCTTGGTTACATTGGAAACACTGATCAGATAAATTCGGGTTTAATTTATTTATTTTTTGTGGTGTAATATATAATTGATGTAACAAATTATATTGCACTAATCTTAACCGGACATTTATTGTATTTGTCATACTATCAAAACATAGTCTTGACCAAGTTGTTTCTTCAATTTTAATATTCAAGTCACTTTCCCATTTTTGTCTTGACTTATGGACTCCTTGTTTAAATGCCTGTTTTTGAATCAAGCTATACATACAAGAAATAAATTTTTTAGTTTTTCCTTTTTGAATTAAAGTTTCTATTTTATTTAGATTTCGGCAATAACATTGTTTGACCTAATTTTTCTCTTAAATAAGCCCTTAATTTGAAGTAACAAAAAAGAGTGTTGTTTGATACTTTATATTTATTCCTTAATTGATCAAATGACATTAATATACCTCCTTCAAAACAATCTCCTATATATCTAATCCCTTTTTGAAAGCAATTATATAAAAGTTGATCATCGATTGTAAAAGGAATAAGTCTATCTTGAATTAAAGATCTCTTTGCTAATAAAGATTTCTTTGTCTCATCATCAACATTTATCTTATTCCATTAGTCAATCAAATGTTTTAATATAGGAGATTATTTCTTTTCCCGTATCCATTTAGATTCCCATTTATATATA